>NC_065920.1:44576527-44729702 GCF_024586455.1 Bactrocera neohumeralis | reverse complement strand
CCACTTTGTCAGCTCCTTAATTTTTTGAAATTTTTTACTTTTTTTAGTTTTTAATTTTTTTCTGTCCTCTTCTAAAATTAACAAATAACTAATAAAAAATGGATAGTAAAAATATTAATTGCCTTTTAGTACGACTCTTTTAAAATTACCTGAAATTCATGCTTCTAGACCAGAATACCCCCATAAAAGATGGAAATATCAATTATTAAACTTTCTATAATGCTCAATAAGCAATCAGCATCCCAATTTATTAGACATTTCTGATAGTTTGTTGATACTGTATTTACTTTTAAATATTGCAAATACTTGAAAGTTTTTTGATTACAAATTTGGTACAACTATGATTTCGTCTCGTCTATCTTGTCTAACAGATATTGATATCAATACCTTTACGAATATCGATAGCGAGAGGATCCTTGAAGAGCTTGAGGTCCTCAAGCATGTACATAATTCCCACTCTTTTTTGCAACAGAATTATCGGAGCGGAGCGGGGAGCCTGCTTTAGAAGCTTCAAAAAATCGATTTTTTTTGCTTGTATCTCTTTAAAAATTATCTAAGAATATGTCCCAAAGTTACAGATGGGAATTTGAAAGATTGTCGAAGCTAGAGGGGAAATAGTGGCCGAGCATTTAGCAGGTATAGCAGAAAGCGAAAACTTTGACGCGCGATTTCTCGGTTTCTCATTTTTACGATTTTTCTTAATTGGCGAGCAGGATAGAAAAAAACTAAACCTCGGATGGCATTGGGGCAAAGTTTATTATCTTTAGCATTAAATTATCTTTTATTTAAACTAAAAAAAAACTAAACTAAAGTTTGAACATATTTTAAACAACACAAAGTAAAAATTTTTTGGTCAAAAACAACTTTTTTCCAATTTTTTGAAAATTGTATAATTTTACACTTCTTTTTGGAATTTTCTTAGTTTAACCAGAAGATAAGTTTTAACCAATATGAATCTCTTTGAATTTTTTGTTTCAGAGAGAAATTGTGACCTGCATCCTGCCTGCCGTCCGGCAAATGCAAAATGCATCGGACAATTGTTTCCCAAAGGCAGAATATAAAAGATATAAACCCAAGAAATTTCGCTTTAATCAATTATTTCTTTCCCTCCCAAAACAATATCTTCAAAAATCGATTTTTGAAGCCTCTGCAGGTTCCTCCTTGTCGCACGTGGGAAAGTTAATCAATGGGAACCCGTCACGGTTGAGCGAAGGGACCTTTAAATCAATATCAATCAAAGGTACTTTAATATTGCAAATGGGCGGATAAAAGTTGTTTAGCCATAAATAGAGATGTTCTCGTTTGCTTATACTGCGGTAGAGCGGCGATGTAGAAGAGATGAGGTCTCTCTTCAATACTGCTGTTCTGGTTCTATGAAAACTTAGATGAGCCAATAATTTTTTATGGGTTTGATGTCTGTTTGCCACTCGCGTTAAGGGGCTATACCAGTGGGACACTTAAAAAATTTTTTATTTGCTTTTTCGATAGCTTATATTTCCATAAATATCCTGTGAAATCGGGAAGGTCGTAACTTGAATAGTTGGTGAAACTTTAAACGCGTTTTTTCTCGAAACGACATTTTTCAAAATTGCAGGCGTCATAACTCAACGAGAAATTAACCGATCGACTTCAAATTAAAACTGAGTATTTTTGCATACATTTTCTATACAATGACCTACGATCTTTTTGTTGGTTGAAAATTGTCAATTTGGCATTAAAAAAACGACCATTTTTTACCTAAAAAAAACGTTTTTTGTTTTTTAAATTACGCCATTTTGTTAATTTTTGATAGTTTTCAAAGATCGTAGGTCATTGTATAGCAAATATCCTTAAGTTTAATAAACTTTTAAAATTTTTTTGTTTCAGCTACTCATTCGGCTGGAATCACGACAGCAGTTGGGGCACTTTTTTTGGCACCTCTGAAGACAGCCCATAACTCCGTTATTTTTGAACATTATTGTCAAACAAAAATCTTAAAATATAGCTGAAAATATACCTTATTACGTTCAAAGAAGTTCGAACTATTCAATCGCGTACTTTATCTTAAAAAAATTCACGAAAATCCCCTAATTTTTCATGCGTCACATTGGTATAGCCCCTTAAGCAACTGGAACGTGTTCAAATGTTGATAATCATCGGCAATTGTAGTGACTAAGGACAAAACCAAAAATAACACCAATATATATGTATGTATATCATATATGGCAGGTGATTAACGGCGAAGACCATTAAGCTATTCTGTCTGCTAATTGCCAAAGTAGTATGCAGGAAGGTGAGTTGGAATCATTAGGCCTGTACTTTCTCCTCTGCTGTCCAGCTTTTACCAGGCTGAGTTTGAAGGATTTTGATAGATATACCTTAGGTGAGCCCAGGAATAGGCTGGTATTACTATAATATCAGCCGCCTTAAGGAATTTGTGGTAGGCTCAAAGCACTTGGTCGATCAATGGGAGTCTCGTGATCGAGATCTAAGAGTTTTGGACAACACAAAATATCAGCGTTCACAGCTGTCTAGGTGGGATTCTTCGCAACCTTTAATGCGAGGATCATCCTACGACTAACCTAAACTAATAGCTAAGTATAATCAATTAATAGTTGTAAACTGGTAGTGACTATTTTAGTTATCTTTTTTTAATACATACATGTGAATATATTTTTGAGTTAGTTTTTCGACTTAGTGATCCTAAACTAATAGACATATGAGAATATGAAAAAATATGTGCAAGCCTGAAATACTTAAGAAAGAAGTAATTTTTTTGGAAAACGGGCGTGGCCCCGCCCCCTACTAAGTTTTTTGTACATATCTCGGAAACTATTATAGCTATGTCAACCAAACTTACTATTCATATTTTTGGATTCAGTTTTTTTATTTTGATTCTTAAGCCTTTTTTTTTTCACTCCAGTTATTGAACCATCTGTATCTTACACAGCGTTATTTGCCACAGCACTCCTTAAAAATTCTCAACTAGCAGGTTATTTGTATCACTTAATTGTATCTTCAGATACAATATTTTTATCGTAATTGTTATTTATTACTTAGACAAATTATGTTGTTAAAATATTGACGAAATTATTAACACCCTTTGTACGAATAATTAGCCGAGCTTATTTCACCCAACTCATGTCGACTTCCTAAACGTTTCGTAACCACAGGAAATTCTTCGACGTCCAATGTTAAGAATGCGACAGCATTTTCGCACTCAATTACTTACATTATCGCTAACAACCGGATTTGTCGTTCCATTAAATTTTTTATATGCATTTCCGTATAGGGGATTAAATAGTCATAGCCGTAACCGTTTTGTCCATTTACCACGTCTACTACGTAAAGTGAGTTCAAAATATAAATTTCAGAAGTAACTAATACTCGTACGGCTATGTGGAATTGTCAGGCTCAGTGGGGGTAGTTTTCAACCCTCCTCACAATGGGAGATAATAAAAAACAATTTGCCACTCTGTGACAATTCGTAGAACTAGCGTTGCAAAGTTAAGCAGCTAATGGTACCCTATTGTTTTGTAAACTCTTTGTGCTGGCCGTAGAGGGCGCGTCTCTAGGTTTTGCAACATATGGCCAAGTGATATAAAATCATATACTTGAGTGCACCTTTGGGGCTTGTGAGCAGATGCTACTCGGCCAAGAGGGTTCAGCAGTGATTGTGAAAATTTGCAAGGATTAAATATTGGTATGCACTAAATACTGGTTTTTGTGGGAGGGCATATACTGAAAGTTTTAGTTACTAATAACTAAGTTACTTTGAACTTAATATCTTTTTTTAAACAATGAATAACATAACAGAAATGTTTTAAATAAAACATACATGTACACAGACATTTTTTTGGCATATTCTAATATCGATTATACTTCAGCCACCAATTAAGGACTAGGTACGTTACACGCTGGGATTGTGCCCATTGTATATAGGGTCCAATATCAGCGGTTCCGACAAATGAGCAGCTTGTTGGAGAGAAAAGAACGTGTGCAAAATTTTAGATCGATATCTCAAAAACTGGTTCGCGTGTATAAAGACAGCCGGGTATGGCTAAATCGACTCAGCTCGTCACGCTGATCATTTATACTTGTATATACAGAGTGGCGCAAAAGTCAGGAGATGATCAGAAGATGCTATAAATTTTGCAATTGACCTCTAACGTCAGTTCTTTTTATATTCTCGCAACAAAGTTGCTAAGGAGAGTATTATAGTTTTGTTCACATAACGGTTGTTTGTAAGTCCTAAAACTAAAAGTGTCAGATATAGGGTTATATATACCAAAGTGATCAGGGTGACGAGTAGAGTTGAAATCCGGATGTCTTTCTGTCCGTCCGTCCGTCCGTGCAAGCCGTAACTTGAGTAAAAATTAAGATATCATGATGAAACTTGGTACACGTATTTCTTGGCTCCATAAGAACGTTAAGTTCGAAGATGGGCAAAATCGGCCCACTGCCACGCCCACAAAATGGCGAAACCCAAAAACCTATAAAGTGTCATTAATAAGCCATAAATAAAGATATTAAAGTGAAATTTGGCACAGAAGATCGCATTAGGGAGGGGCATATTTGGACGTAATTTTTTTGGAAAAGTGGGGGTGGCCCCGCCCCTACTAAGTTTTTTTGTACATACATATGGCTATGTCAACCAAACTCCATAGAGTGGTTTCCTTCAGGCATTTTCATATATAGTTCAAAAATGGAAGAAATCGGATAATAACCACGCCCACCTCCCATACAAAGGTTATGTTGAAAATCACTAAAAGTGTGTTAACCGACTAACAAAAAACACAGGCTTTTTTAAATTGAAAATGGGCGTGGCGTCACCCACTTATGGACCAAAAACCATATCTCAGGAACTACTATACCGATTTCAATGAAATTCGGTATATAATATTTTCTTAATACCCTGATGACATGTACGAAATATGGGTGAAATCGGTTCACAATCACGCCTTCTTCCAATATAACGCTATTTTGAATTCCATCTGATGCCTTCCTGTAAAAATATACTATAGGAACCAATGATGATCTAATTAATTTTACACAAATACGGTAAAAAAATATTTAAATGACGGATAATGAAATCTCGATTATCACTTTATCATGCGAGAGTATAAAATGTTCGGTGACACCCGAACTTAGCCCTTCCTTACTTGTTTGACATGAGCGTGTGTAGTAAATACAGCGAAATACACGTAAATAAAAAATGGTACGCTACACTGCGTGCCAAAACCGATATGCTGACGAATGCATTTCCCGGGCGCCTAATCTCCCGTTTTGGCGATTTGCACTGGCCAGCAAGATCGCCTGATTTGACCGCTCCAGACTTCTTTTTGTGGGGCTGTTTGAAGTCGCGGGTTTATGTCAACAAGCCTCAGACTCTTGCAGCTCTTAAAGAGAATATCCGTCAAGAATGTGAGGACCTATCGCCGGAAGTTCTGGCCAAAGTGATCGAATATGCCATAAAAAGGGCTCAAATGACAATCAACTGTGGCGGCGGCCATTTACATGATGTCATATTTTCGACTTGATGTAAAAAAGTTTAAAAAACCAAATAAAAATAATCCAAAAGCAGAGTCAAAGATTCAGTTCAGTTTTTAAAAAAGTTTTTCATTTTCCAAAAAACATCGGAAGGTAATTTTTGCGCCACCTGTTATATTTTAAAGGGTTTCCGACGTTTCCTTTTATGATATAAAACGCACCTGTGAATGATGTTATATATAGCGTTGGTGCAGGCGAAGCTAACCTTTTTTCTGCTTTTCTTTATGATAGATAAGTAGAAAGGTCTCACGCCTTAGCATCATGCTACTAACGGAATAAGTTAGTTTATGTACATATCTCTTCAAGCTAAAAGTTTTCGATGCACCTCCCTTTATATGATTTTTCTTAATCCAAAATGCAATACATGAATGTTCGCTACTAACAGTAATAAAAATACCAACCAACTTGAAAAACTGTAAATTCAAACAAAATACATACATATGTACATATGTATGTATTTACTATGTTCATAAAAGAAGTATGATATGTGCACTCATTGCAAGAGATTTGTCATGCTCGTATTTGAAAAATTTCGCACGTACTTCTGCATATATCGTAAAAATTCTGACATTTTTTGCTGGAAATGCAACCGAATCTTCTTCTTTAGTTATTGGCTTTTATTAATAAAGATTGCAACATGTACAAGTCATAATCAGTACATATTTATATTACTTTCTCTCCTTATTACCAACATGCAGACGTTTGATGCACTCACGTACTAAATACCGTAATTTTTTGTCAAACAGATTTGATGTTATGATCCTTATTCGTTGTTCGAGTACGTACGAGTCACGTTTTTGAAATTTAAGGCAAATTGCGCTTTTGTGTGAAAGTATAAAAAAAAATTTACAAATAATATATGGAGTAGAATGTTCTAGCTGTTATTTTACACAAAAAAAAAATACCCAGAAATTGCAATAAGATAAAATAAAGTGCAAAATTTTTAATATTCATCAATATTTATTTTGTCGCCTTCAAAGTAATTCTCTACCAGGTGTAGCACACGGATGCCAACGATTTTCCCAGTCCTCGAAACACTTTTCATAAGTACTTTTTGGGATGGCCTTTAGCTCCTTCAGATGGATTTTGTTTTATCTCTTCGACTGACCGCAAACAGGTTCCATGGAGCGGCAATTACAGTTTGGGGAACAAGAAAAAATCACCCCAGAGTCTGCTGGTGGTTGATCTGATATTTATTGCGTTTTTGGCTTTAAATTCGTAAAATCCATGAACTGTTTTTCCAGAATTTGGGCCAATTATAAATCCTTCTTGACCATCCGTCCCTTGGAAACAAATTCATGATGCATAAAACCAGGAATATCGAAAAAAGCGATGAGCGTCATCTTGATTTTTGAACGACTGTGGCGTGGTTTTTTGGTTTCGGCTTGTTTTTTTCCATTCCGATGGTTGTTGACTTGTTTGCATGTCAAACTCATAAACCTATCTACAACCGGCAGTTATGATGCTCTCCCTGAATGTGAGATCAGAATTCGCACGATCAAGAGACTATTTACGGTACTCTCTTTGAAAAAAAAATCAGCTTTATCGGGAAGAGTTGAGCAAGAACGCATTTCATACCCAAAATCATTCGAACGGACGCGCGAGAGATGAGCTCGACATATCTCTAACACTTGCCTGACGATTTTAAATACTTTCTTAATATTTTCATCAGTTGAAGAGGTCGAAGGTCTTCTAGAATAAGTCATGCCTTTAACGATCTCTCGTCTGTCTATGAAGGCTTTTTACCACCTTTTGGCTTATGTTTTTGATAAAACTGAATCACTAAAAGCCTTTTCAAACATTCGCAACGATTCCGCTCGCGAAATTTGGTTATAAATACAAAATTTTAGACAAACTCTGGCTAATGGCCACGCCAACTTGCCATCAATCGTTATGTTCAAAACAACCAACAGTGCATAACTCTCGAACGAAAAAAGTCTAAAGCATTAAATTTAACAGTAAGGATATATTCCTTTTTGTTAAGCCTTTTTACTTTATACCCCTCACCTCATGTTCGTATTTTCAGCATAACATATTTGCTTTTTTCTGCGTTTGTTTTCACTTTTAACTTATACCAATAATTTGTGCTTCCACTTGCCACCATTCATCCGTCTATCGTCCATCACTCATCGTATGTTTTATCTGCTTCGATCATTTTACGCTCGGCTGTGTCCATTGTTTAGATCGGATTTAAACAGGTGGTCTCAGCGTGCGTTTGTTCAAACCCTTCATTTGGTTGTGTTTCAGTAAAATCACACAAAAGTCAACATTGTACATATGTATGTATGTAAGTATGCTTTGTATGATTTACTGTTTGCATTGTGCAAGTTTTAGTTCAAAAAAGTGTTTTCAATCGGCGGTGTGTTTTTTGCACTCATTAAAAAAAAGAACTGCTTTTTGTTGTACATATGTTTAATGTTTTTTGCAAAAGCGATGACTTCCAAACTAAACGGGAGCAACAAACTTTTTTATACATATGTATGTATGTATGTGTGTATATGTTTTTTTGTCGGAGAATTTGTCGACTTGTTTTTAGAAGCATTCAGAAATTTTACTGCACTCGTGATTGGCCTGGTGTGTGAAGTGTGGGAGGTTTATACCAGAAGTGTTCAGTGCTGGAGTCCTTAAAAAAGATCGCAAAGCTAACTATTTAGTTTTACATCTGATATACTTTTGGTCAACTCAGTATCAGTTTAAAGAAGCTCTCGCAATTTGAGTATTATTTTTTACCGCGAAACATGTTGCACAGAGTAGTTGGCTCGAAAACGGTTTTAGACCCATAGTCTCTCAGAATAATCTGTAAAATCCGTAGAACATTTCTCGAATACGCGACTTTATAGAAAAAAAATCGACTCGCACTAATATATGTACATAAACATAAATTTGAGTATGACGAGAGGAAGACGTGAAGACGATAATATAATGCCTTTCCAAAAAAGTAAAAATCGGGCTATGTATTTTCTAGTCTACAGATAACGAATAGGGATAGTTCCTTTACTGGCTGGCATTAATCGAAAGCATTACGATGAATTTAAATAAATTTAAGTGAAAACCTTTTTTTTTATAATAAAGTGCCTTGGTGAGGTTACGTTAGATGGCTGATCTAGAGAGACCGCACGTGGACTGCTATATGTAGTCCTTTATGAAATTGTATATGTTTAATTTCCATTCCCGCTAATTCTGTGGGATGTCTGAAGGTATGCGGCCTCAAGTGCTTAAGCCTTGACCTTCCACACGCGGGACAGTCAAGAAGGAAGTGTTGAGTTGTTCTCAACTCATCTTCTTCCATACATCTTCGGCAGTTGGCGTTTGGTAAGATTCCCAGCCTTACAGCATAGACGTCAATAGGCCAATGGCCTGTTAAAAACCCACAACTAGGGATAGGCTAGCCTGACTAAAGCCAAAGAAATCACTAGATCTCTTGATCGATCTTGGGCCAAAAGGATTTTGCGGCAGCACATTTATCGCTGGTGGCCCAGCGCTGCCCAAGATCCCGCGGAGCCCAACTATCCAATAGTGGAACACAATGGGATACGGGAGCACCGAGCCGCCCCCGCTTCGAATGATAGCGGTTCTACGATGCCTTTCCTTACTAGCTCATCAGCTGGATTTGCCTGCGATTCCGCTGTGGTCTGGCACCCATACCACTCTTATCACAAAGAGACTCGATGTTACATATTTATAACTAGGTTAGGCACTCCTTGACCACCTTGAACGCATTGTTAATGAGTTCAAGACTAGTATCGCCACTCTGAAATCTAAGGATGGTCACTTCTCTATTAAATCTACTGCTACCTTAATGGCTGCAACCTCGGCTTAGAAAACACTGCAATAGTCAGGAAGTCTGAAGCTGGAGCTGATAGCGAACTACCAACAGTAAACACCTTCACTTACCTTCCCCCCAAGCTTTGACCTATCCGTAAGGAAGCTCACTATCATTCTTTCTCCAAATGGGCAGAGAAGGGCCGCTAGAGTTCGTTTTGATGACTTCAAGATCCAAGTGATCCGCTATGAAGTCAAAGTGTGCTAGGATTTCCGAGTGTTCAGACATGTGTTCTTTTACGAATTCAAATTCTTTGAATCTGATAGCAACTTTCGCATCCATACACCTTCCGCGTGCAAAATAGCGTTAAGTGCCATGGTTGGAGTGAACATTAGTGCACCACACATGCTGATGAACGCCATCCGTTGAACGCTCTATAGTTTCTTTGCAATTGTGGTATTTTCTAAAGCCTCCACCACATAAAGATTCCATAGAACATAATGGGCTTGACTATGGTGTCAAAGACCTGGAGGACCACTTTCGGTGAAAGACCCCACCATTTGCCAATGGGTTCTCTACACCAGTATAGAGCAATCGTTGCCTCTTCAATATTCGGCTGCCATGAAAGACTCCTATCCAGGATGAGCCCTGGATACTTCTCTGTACCCGCCGGTTGCCGAGGTATGTCTTTCATTTGCGGCATCGGTGCCTTCGGGATCTTGTATCTTGCACCAATAAATAGTTAAAAAAAATTTTCGCGAAACCGAGACAAACGCTTTCGTGAAAGTATTTCAATTTATTTTTTGAATTAAAATTTGCAATTTAAATTGTCTACTGAAATTTTTTATTTTGTACCAAATAGCCTTACGCAAAATTTTAGATACTTAATATTTAAGATTTACTCATACATAAAAATGGTGTAAATGCATATATATTTTTTATGTATCTTACCATAACTGTTTACCCACGCTTCCTATTCGACGGCGTACTCGTTACCTTATCAGAAAGTAAATACGAGTACGAAATACATACATATGTATGTAGGTATGTACATATTTAGAATAAGGCGGCAAATGGTAAGTGCTTTTAGATGTCCAACGTTTCTTTGCAAAGCAATAAAAACTGTCTTATTTTCGTAACACAGCATAACACTTGAATATTTTCAAAAAGCTAACTGAAATGTCGTTATCAGTTGAATATACGCTGATAATCACAAAAGTAAAGAGGAAACCCATGAAAAAGAGAGATTATAAACAATTTTGGTTGAATTCAACTTGCCGAAGGTGAAGTCAAATTATACACATACATATCTACAAACTTAAAAATATTATACATACATATATATTATATCAAAACAAACAAATAATTAAAAAAAAACGAAAACAGAGAACTTGATTTTCTGACTGGGTTATATTCCATTAGGGCAAACTGTCATATCGTAACCGTGTGATAAGACAAATAATCACCTTTATTGCTATTAATATTGACATATCGAATACTCTATTGCTTTATAATGATGATCCCTTTATTGTTCGGTGGCACTGATTTTTTATTAGCTTTATTTAATATCAAGTAATAAAGTCATAAAGATATTTGTGTTTACCTTTGAAATCGTGAAATCTCGGTTTCTTAAATTTTCCATTAAATGGTAAGAAATTTTAGATATGTACTTATGTACAAATACCTATTCCAACTTCTTCTTCTTCTTAATTGGCGTAGACACCGCTTAGGCGATTATAGCCGAGTTAACAACCTATTCCAACTACTTTCATATATTTTTCTACGCTGTTTGGTTTTGATATCGTAAAAATCGAACTTACAGCGCTGGAACGGGGTCGAAAAAATGTCTGACCAAAGGCTGTAACCTTAGCACTTGTCAAAACATATTGTTTCTTGATGCTTAACAATACATTCTAGCATCATTATTATTCTGTAATTCCATTATTACTCTGTAATTCCTATATACATACTCGAATCAGAATATCTTGACACATTTCCCTGCATATGGTTTGTAGTCAGACCTAAACTTTAAAGGATACTTGTAGAAATTTCAAAGCTACATATCAGACAATTTTTTCATGAAATAAATAATTTTAATGACGCAAGCTTTAGTTCTTTTAATAAAAGGCTTTGCCCAGACAAAGCACCGATTGAATGGTTTTCCGAATTCCCTGCAGGCCATATGAGCGCTGATAATTATTGATCCAGTGGAAACTCAATGAAGGCCGTTACGAACGAAAACCTTAAATATTTACAGAGTTAGCTATCAGAGTAAAGACATCAAGAAAATGGGTTGAACATATTTTTTATTAAATTTGGTTATCCGAAAGCCCGGTGCAAAGTAGACACCTCTCGAGCTCAAATTGGCTGAATAGCATTCGCCAAAACTGCGGGTTATTTTAAGGTAAAAGACCAATTGTTCTACAAAAATAATATATACAAGTTGTAAGATCCCTATAAACGTATTTGTATTGTAGTTGTATTGTCATCGGGCTACCTTTGTAATGTAATCAAAAAAAGGAGTCTTAAGAACAGCTGAAATAATGTTTTCCTAGCAAATATAAATGGGTCGAATAAGTAACTACCTAACGACCAAAATAAATAAACCCGAAAGTGAGTTTCTTCTATGCCAATCCCTATACAGAAAGTAGCTTCGATATTAATTAAAAAATTAATTGTAGAAAAACCTCAAGTTTTGGACAAATTAATACGGCGATCTATACAGAGAGAGAGTGTGACCTACACCATGATACTCGAAGAAAATAGTGGGGAAAACTTGATAATTGATTTAACTTAATGTGTTTATTCACTTCTAGTTTCTTATAGTACTTCTGAACTCTTTTATTGCTTAGAATTAATCGCTGTGATCTTTTGTCTTTTTCAGGATGTGATTTAATCAATAACGAAATTCATTACTCGTGCCCAAGTTCTTCTGATCGAAACTAAATACTTTTGAATCGAATTCCATGGGCTCACTTTTTGTATTAAAAATTTTAAAACAAGAAAAATCATTAACTTTAGCTATAGCGAGACTAAAACATTCTTCACAGATGCATTTCTTATATGATACAATGAAAAAAATTTAACTTTGATTGCACCAAGGTTATAATACCCTTCACAAATACAAATATTTTCTTACAAGAACTTGATTCCGATTTCTTAGGAAATTGCATTATTACCTTAGACTAACACCCTTGCCGAATTTCGTTAAGATCTCTCGTTAAATAAAATATTTTACCATACAAGCACTTGATTCCGATCCTTCAGTTTGTATGATAGATATGTATATGCTATGCTGGTCCGACATCGGCGGTTTCGACAAATGAGAAGGCTCTTGGGGAGGAAAGGTTATGTGCAAAATATCAAATCGATGTACAAACAGACAGACGGGCATGGCCGCCATCGGGTATCCGATGCACCTTTCTGGGCGTTACAACGATTCTATTATAAACATTGTTTGAACTGATCTCTATCTTAATTTTGATCGGTCAGTTTGTATAGCAGATATATTCTATAGTGGTCCAATGTAAAGAATATGTTCGGAGATTGTTCGGACTACAACTATGCCCACTTCCCATATAGCACAATTTTAAATTCAAGAGTTAATTAAAAAAAGCGGGATAAAACTTTATACGAATAATGTCTTTACAGTATGCCACCTTATGACCAAAAATTGTCCAAAACCAACCCAAAACTGTTCCAGCTCCTAGGTACCGAATATGTGGACCCCAGTATCTATAGTTGACTTTTGATCGAAATCATCGGTGAATGTATGGGATATACAATTAAAATTCAGAAAGAATCCTTTCCTAATAATAGTATGTGTATCAAAAATGGGTTCAATCGGGTTAATACTTCCTTGAGCCCCATATACCTGATATAAAGATCTTCTAACTTCCGGGTGACCTCATACCCCCTATATCAACCAATATTTGAGTTATCTCAATGAAAATTACATAGCGTGTTGTACTCAAAACAGTGTATTTCTGTTCCTAATGTGAATAAAATTGAGCGAAAACTTGATCTAACCCCTACATAACTAATATCAGGATTTTCGAACATCCGGGTGATTTTACTCCATATGATTAATGATTGTATGTGAGGTACTTTGAATATGAAATTCAGTGGAAATTTTTTTAGTATACTTGCATATTACTTGATCCGGCCACGCATTGCTGTGGTATACATTTTATACTATTATTCAATATAATACACTATGAGATATGACATCTACTCAATACAGTGAAAATTTTATTTACGAATAAAAGCGAAAACGTTTTTGTCGGTATAAGAATCCAGAGGATTGTACTTGAGGTTCAATTTTGAATATGTTCATACAAATAAATTTCATTGGAAAAAAGACAAATTTAAGGCTACTTTCTCAATGTCTGATTACCAGCCTTCCTGTCCCGTTAATAGAGTTATCCGTTTAATAGATTGTACTTAATAAACATAAAAAAATTGTGAGACCGGCCAATGTGCATGGTAAATGGAGATGTCCACTACTTTTTATCACTACATTTTTTATTGAATTGTTTTTACTATCATAGTGTTAGTTCTTCATCGCGGACAAACAACGTGACACTACTTTCTATATATGTATATAATATAAAGAATAATTTGTGGACTTGTAAAATTTTATTTAAGCGAATAAAAGACGAAAACGTTAGGGCTTTTGTCGGTATAAGAATCCAGAGGATTGTCATTCATTAGTTCTTGTCTTGATAGGTTCAAGTTTTATAATATGTTCCATGCTTAGACAAATAAATTTCATTAAAACATAAAGACAACTTATTTAAAATATAGTAACTCACGCGATGTTTTAAAAAAAATAAGTTAAACTGATAGTGCAATATATTTGCTGCTATAAAATGAAAATTTGCCTTATTTTCCTGTAAACTCATTCTGACGTTATATGGACAGTTATCGACGGTTTGTTACAGAAAAAGTGTTTCAATGGAACATAGCAAAATTTTTTCACTATACATAGTTTTTAGCTAATCTGACGTTTTATTCAGGGTGTTACAAATATTGTGACAAAATTAATATGCCCTGCTCAGGGTATAATAAATAATATATTTACAACTGAGATGTCTACGACATTAGCAACTACTTTAAAAATGATTCTACGTTTTCTCAATAACATTTCCTTCACTTCACTTCCTTTAAAGTGTTAAGCAGTTCTTGGCAGGGTGGTGTGTCGCCTCAATGAATTCTTCTCGGTCTTCTTGAAATAGTCAACATTTTAAGGGATTTTGTGTTTGCTAAAAGCCATTCTGTCGCCAAATTTCAGAAGAATCATCTAACCGAGCTAACAAAAACCATCTGACGACTTTGACGTGTTCGATGTGAATACCCATAATGTTATGCATCGATAGTTGCTTGTTATGTTTAAAAATATGCCTCGGTCAGGAGACTTGTACATTGTTGCGGCGATGTAGATAGGAGTTTCAATGCTGCTGCGGGTGCTTCTTACGATAAAAAGTACAAGACTGCACTAATTGTTAAAAGATAACGGTGAATATTGTCAAATGTCAGAAGAGTTTTAGTAACTCACGCGCACAATGTTTTAAATACAAAATTTACACCTTCAGAAGATAGTAAAACATGGAATCGATATATATATGTATAGTATATGGTATACGCAATGTGTTGCATAACGATGACTTTTGAAAAACAAGTTAAAAAAGTTGATGGTGCTTTCTGTAAAAGTTGTAGGTTTCAACAAAAGAAAAACTAATCATAACAACAATGTTTAGATAATGTGAAACAATTTCTCCGACGTTTGTTTTACAGAAAAAGTGTTTCAATGCGAACATAGCAAAATTTTTGTGTTCATATCAGAAACATTCCAATCAAAATGTGTCAATAATAATGCAACTGCTTTTGCTACCGAATGAATTCGTTGGCTGATTTTTTTATTTTTTCTGGATCATTTTTTTAAGTTAATGAGTATACATATACACCATATGATGATTATTTAAATATTTCATAACCTTATATAATTAATTTTTCGTGTCCACATCGACAGTCTGGAGAGACCGGAGTTGTTGTGATGATACTCTTTGGAAAACACTTTAAAGAAATTATGACATAGTTGGTTGTTTTTTGGAATTTGTTCTGAAATTATTACATGTAATCCGAACAAACGAAAAGGGGATTCCAATTCGATCAATCACACGAATAATTTTGTAAAGTTTTTGTGACAACGCAGGTAAAATGTCTTTATTAAAACTAATAGTACATTAAAGTGTGATATTGGAAGAAGGATTGACTGCATTAATTTGGACATTGCTCAGGTATACTCGCGAACATATTTTGTAGTAATTTTATATATAAATAATACTCACTGACCGACATATTCGGCAGAAAACTAGTTGGAAAAATGAAAATCATTACAAATAGTATATGGGAGTTTGGGTAGTATAAAATGTTTCCGGGAAATAGGCGTGATTGTAGTCCCATTTTGCTAATTTTTACTCGTCACGTACCAAATTTGGTTGAAATTTGTAGATCGCGTCTCACCTAAAATTGGTCGGTGCCACGCCCCACGCCCCTCGGCCTCTGTTTTTTGTCAAGGAACACGTGTACCAAGTTTCACTACGAGAAGTAAATTTTCACTCAAGTTACAGCTTGCACAGTCAGACCGACGAACGAACAGAAAGACATACTGGTTTCAACTCGTCTCGTCATCCTAATCATTTATATACAAGATGTGTTCCAAAGTAAACGGACTTCTTGAAACACATTTTAACCATTAACTACTCCCCGTATTTACCTGATATGGCACCTTGCGACTTCTTCCTTTTCGGAAAAATGCGCTTGCCCATGAAAGCGTTATGCAGACTTTGAGGCCATTCAAAATGCTTGCACCGGCATACTGGCGGCCACACCGGCCAACGAGCTAAAACACTCGTTCGACATGCTTTTGGACCGTGCAAAAAGCTGTATTGAAGCAGAAGGAGACTATTTTGAATAAAATGAATTGATTTTGCCGAAAAAAACATTTGTTCTGTTTTTTTTTTAAGTCCTGTTTACTTTGGAATGCATCTTGTATTTATAACCCTATATCTACCTCGTTTAGTTTTAGGTGATACAAGCAACCGTTAAGTGAACAAAGCTATTATACTCTGTAGCAACATGTTGCAGGTGTATCAAAATAAACAAAAGCAAATCTTACAAAATCAGTAAATTTTCATGATTTGTGTTTAAAAATATATCAAAAATCGATCTTATATCCAGCCCAACAAAACCACACTACCTGTATACCAGTGTTATTATCCAAAGCAATACTACAATATCCGAATCAATTTTTTAAATCTGAACAATATAGCATATCGCTGCGATACAAACTGAACCATCAGAACCAAGTTTTTGTAAGGTTTGTTTTTTTACTTGACAAGATATTTTCATGAAATTTCACAAGGCTTATTGCCGAAGTCAACGGTACAATATCAGAGCAAAATTTTCAGGTCGGATGACTATAGCATATAGCTGCCATAAACATTAACAGATGAAAATCAAGTCCTTTTATGGAAACATTTTTTGTGAAAGGGTATTCTAGCTTCGGTGCAACCGCAAGTTAACGTTTTCTTGTTTCTAGTTGTCTTTAACTTATGAAATTTAACCTGTGAATACTTAAAAAAAAGTTTAAATAAAATTCATTGAAATTTAACAAGGGATAATTTCAGCTTAGCGCATATTTTTCAGTGGCATTATAGTACAACAAGTATGCACATGCCTAAGTATGTATGTATGATTTTCGTTTGCACAATTCCCCAAAAGGATTTGTAACGATGCCAAACAATACTTCCAGCGCACAGCATTAACATTTGTTGAAATATTTCGAATTTATGTGTTTTCCTACGTTACTAAGCCTTTTTAGATCTTTGGCTGCAGGGGAGGCATGTAAGATAAACAGAATAATTTATAACAGTTACATATAATAAATAAATGGCGTACAAGAAAATGAACGTCAAAATAAAATAATTTAATAAAGTTCGCCGCGGGATACTGCCTCTTCACCCTTATAACTGGTGCGGGTATCACACTCATGCTCGCATTTGTGGAACGTACTGTAAATATTCGGTTGGATATGCGCCGCCATACTTTCCAGCTAATCCATATGGCTGTGTAATACCATGTTGTTGCTAAAGGCCGCTGAAGTAGACTAAATTGTACAAAAAAAGTTACGGCACAAGTATTAAGTCGCATCAATGCTGAATTCTGCTACTGTGAATGGTGGTAATATGATTTAAATACGGAGAATATTCAGAAAAAATCATAGCAGTGAAATAAGACTTGCTTTGATGTCCTTATACATATGTATGTAGGTATTTGAATAAGGATTTAATTTTCCGGTTTCGTGCTTTAAGAATATAATTATTTTATTAGAAGAAAAGCTAATTCGGCTGATAATTTTTCAATTGTAAGAACTCAGTGCTGCCACTTCTTTACTTGTTTGGGCGAACTCCTCTATTAAAATCGGATCTCGGGCATACAACCGACCTCTTTACCGAAAATTGAAGATACAAATCTCAAATTTGGCACAACCAATCACATCAAGGAGGGGCACTTGTGCTTTGTATATACATACCTTCCTAACTATTCAAACCATATCAACCAAATAATACCGTGAAAGTTGCCCCTTTATTAAAGAGGTGGTTCAGTTGAGAGATTACTAAGTATGATACCAGAAAATCAGCTTTAGTCATTAATGACATTGAAACGTTATTTGTCCACTTCTGTTTTTGGGCGGGAAATTGATTTTGACAAAGAAATCCATCTTTCACAAAGGTGGATAAACTGAATGACTGGAGACGAGTTTGTGATTTCAAAGACAAAAATATAATGTGTGTTATCTCCGTGAAATATGTCTGGAAGACTGGTTTGAATTCAGAAGAAGAAATGCGACGCTGTATAACATAACATTCATTTATTCCTATAATACCGTTGTGAAAATGGGAGAAATCGGATTACAAGACTCCCAATGTCAAACTTTTCGAAATTAAAGAAAATGCCAGCAATTGCCTAAATTCTACCTGTTAACGAAGATTTACAGTCCAAGAATATAAAAATAAAGTTCAAAAAGTTGTCTGGATTTTCAGAAAAAGTTTAATTAGCGGGATTACTTCAAATTTTCAATTTAACAAGAATACTTTCACTATACCTGCATCCTTTGTGAAAGATCTTTTAGCAAACTTAAATTTATCAAATTTATTTGAGATCGACCATGAGTCAGAATAGACTGTACGATGTGATATGTGGAAACTGCTTCAACTTTGCCTGATATATTGATTTTTTTACTAGAAAACTGCATCTTTAAGTTCTATCACTATTTTTAAGAAAGATAAAAGCCAAAAGATATAAAAGAAATTCAAAGACTGTGAGTATTCGAGTAAAGATTAATATTTTTCATTGTTATTCAGATTATTACATTGTGAGGGTACAACTCTTTATCTTTTATAATAAATTTTGTAAAAATTTTGTTGAATATTTTTCTGAATATTAAAAACAGCGAAAATCGTTTTTTGCCCCCCAAGTCGTTGCGCACGGAGCGACGGGCCCTTCACACCTAATATACACATTTTCGTTGTTAAAAGCTACTAAGTATGATAAATCATTAAGCAAATACCTCAGAGACATTACATTTTACATCCATGATGACAAAGAGGGCTTTAAAGGAGCCGATTTCAAAATTGCATAATGTGTGTGGAACTGCCGTGGACTTGCTGGACTGGTTTGAACCAAATTCGCTACATAACATTCATTATATTCCTATAGTACAGTTCGAAAATGGAGAAAATCGGATTACAACCTCACCTACTTTTCATATAACCAAATTTTAAATTCCACCTGATCCTTTCACATTCCAATATAAAAATAAAGTTCCAATTAATCGGATACAATTTTGAATAATGCCTGATTTTAGAAATGCAAATTTTAAACTTTTTCCACCTGATTTATTTTTTTACATACATATTTCAACATTTAATTTACAGCATAAAATCAATAGGGAGTTTGCTCATTTTACTAAATCTTTCTATTCTGCTTCCACTGAAATTTCGTAGTTTATGTTGAGGAGTGCTAAGCCGTTCAATCTTTCCTGGAGCATCGTTGTTCTGAGCCAAGTCTTGATTCGGCGCAAAGAAGAAAAGGATCGTTCAGCACTAGCGTTTATGGCTGGCAAAGTGCTGAGGCTTTCTAAGGCAATGAAACTGGAGAAGCTTATGCGTTCACTAAAATCAAAATTATAGACTTTGGTAATTCTTATAACCTGAGGTTTGCTAGTGATAAGTTGCATTTTTTATGTTAATATGTTATGTTTCTCGTAGTCATTTTTATTTTCCATGGTTGTTGAAATAGCGATACTTCTGCTTTGAGCTTCGTTTTTTGCAGTCCTTTGTTTCCGGGCAAAATTTTCCCACAACGTCTAATTAGGCATTCAATGAGTACAGTTAAATCCTTTTTTTCATTTTGGTAACAGCTGACTCAAATTGAAACTTTCAAGAACTTCATCGGAAAACCGAGTTTTTAAAACTTGCATGCAGAAACCCTGTAAAAGTCTTCACAGTTTTGAGATGGGTGATTGTTTCGATGACTCTGACGACCACATGTTCCGGGTTTTTCCACTTCAACATTGAATTGAAAAAATTTCATTAAAGTGATGATCAGCATGCATTCTTCGCGTGTTCAGTGTTGCAACCAATGTTGTTATGACGTTTGATGCTTTTTTTTCTGTAAGTTGGTAGTACTGTTAGTGATATTTACATATGCTAAATTTCACGTCAAAATATTCATTAGTATTTGAGATACGCGTCGTTTTGAGAGGCTCTAAAAGTGAATTCTTCGATTTTTACTATGTCTGAATTTATTGAACAAAGAAGTGCGATAATGCACCATCTCATACTGCATTGGTTATTCGAGATCATTTCGCCATATTTTCAACTAATATCTTGCCGCAACCACCGCATTCGTCTGAATTACCTTTGTATAGCTTCTCGCTATTCAGCAAATTCACATGGCCCCTCCATGGGCACCTCTTTGGCTCAATTGGGGATATAGTAAAAGCTGAATCGAAGAAGGCTCTGATGGCCATCACGACGGAGGATTTTTCCAAGTGCTATGATGACTGGAAAATTTATTGGCATAAGTGTATTGCAGTGGGAGGGGATTACTTTGAAGGAGATAAAATGGACAAAATTCACCTTTCAATTTGATCACAGTAGTATTTCTTTATAAATGTTTGTACATGCATATGTACATATGTGGCTCGTATTTGCATTCGTAAACATACAGACAAATGTGCCAAAGAAAGAATATGTATATATGTACATACATATACATATGTATGTTTGCTCTGTGTAAGCATTGGTTTATTTTGCATGTCGGTCTGTGCGCAAGAAATAAATTTAAAAAACTTGAAAATATGATGAAAATGATTTTTATTTTTTTATGACATTTGTGGCTCAGTGGAAATAATGTATAACTTTTTACTTTTGGGCGAGGAACTCTCCCTCAGTTCCCCCCCGTGGATCCGCCACTGGGTACCTTGATGAAACCCAGAGAGCATTTACTTGGACTGTGGCATATTAATATTATATGGTAGAACTAAAATAGATAAAATCTATTAAGGATAGTATAATTTTTGCTTTGATTGTAAGCCATTCACGATTTCGTCGAACAATAATGGAACCTTTTCGCTACATTTTCCAATATTGTCAACACATGAAGAATATAAAATGTTTGTTTACACCACTTAGCACTTCCTTACTTGTTTTTTCAGTTTATCTCGTATGACTTTTTGTGCAGAATCTTTAATTTGAATGTGATTTTAGCAAAGCCTCGGCTGAAAATATGTGTACATACATTGTAAAATAACTCAGACAAATACAGAGAGCTGCTTGCGTGGCGGTTGCCAAAACCTTTAAAGTTAATCTTAAAAAAAATCGCTAGTCAAGTGTCATTATTCACTGAAGTATGGTGTTAAGCTCTCTGGCAGAATTACTCAAGATTTTCTTTATCTGGATAGTAACAGAAAAGCACTTGCGGTTGTTACGTTGGCCAAGACTGTAACGTCTCTGATATAACGGACCCGGAAATCGTAAAATGTCCGTTATATATAAAAGGAATACACTTGGTTATTTTCATAAAACTCAAAATATATAGGGAAATTTACAGCACCAAAGACACAGCAGAAAAGAAGATATGCTCATCGGCGGCTCCTTTCGTTTTACATTTACTCGGAATGCATAATCCTGATTATTAACTTTCAAATTCCATCACTATATGCCATTCATTGTGAGCTGGTGACCATACTGGATAACTCTATAAAAGAGTTCAGCTATGGTCTAAGTACCTGTCTAGATAATCCAAAATTTGATAGAACCCATCGAAAGATCAAATGGCTCCAGCACTAGTTATCCTGTAAGTCTTTACTTGGATGAGAAATGGTCGGAACTAGGAGGCCGTATATTCAATATCCTTAATGGTGGTAAGCTACCAATAGGTCAATCAAAAGTAAGTATTACATCAGCTCTGCAACATGAAAGGATACCAGAATTCTGCATCCCCGCATGATTTATTCTTTATCTTTAACTCACTCCGCTTTTTAGGTACAAAAACAAAATTTGCCAACATAAGCTTATATTTACCAATACAAGAAAAGTAAATATTTGCATTGATGAATTCATACAAAGTGAAATACATATGCTTATAGTACGTAGAAATTATTACATCTGTATTTACAATATTTCTTAAAACATACAGGCATACACATGCACATACATACATATGTACATATTATGGTGTTTAGCAATTGAAGTGCATACGTAAGTCAGGGCACTTGGCGTTGTACTCGAAAGCACTCAGCGGAAATTGATCCTAATTTAATTTAATAACTTCTAATAATACTAATAATAAATAAAATCCTGTGCTCGAGTGCGTGTTGGCTTAACTCAAGTATCTAACCACTCGATACACATTCGAATGAGCAGGCGATGGAACGCGCGTAAATGCATCCGCTACTAATATAAACATTTATTCAAAGTGGGTAATGCGGTAACGTAGCTTTTCGTATAGAAGAAACCCTGCTGACTGGTCCAAATGAGTCGAGGAAAAAAAGCGGAAAAAGTCGAAATCGCATAAGGATACAATGCAATGTTGACATAAAACAAATTACGATCCACCCTTGGCAAAGTACACATGGTAGTGAATATACGAGTAGTACTTATGAATATATACATACCTATATGCATATAGTACTGGTTCATTTGTGAGTGCTCATGGCGTATTTACAGCAGGGTGTCTAAATACTAGGGTGATCATTTATTCAAAATGATGTTTTAAATTATTCGCAACTAGAGTTTCTAGATAAATGCGATTGAGAACTGTATTCTGCAAAATTACTCTAAATTTAGGGAATTAGATAGTAGATAGGGGTTCGGAAACCGCGAAACTACTTCCAAAATAACTAGTTCTATCGGGACTCCAATAATATCCAGTATATTCGGAAGTGATGGTAGATATATATTTTTATGGACAACTAAGAAAATGCTAATTTCAAACTAAATATGTAGAAAATATTCTGCTGAAAATTGAAGCGATAGACGGTATCGATACTAAAGATGATGTACCGTGCCCACTTCTAGTAACTTTGTCTTTATTAGGAGCAGTCGCGTACTCAGGGGGGGCGAAGGGGGCCATCGCTCCGGGCGCAACGTCTTGGGGGCGGAAAAACGATCTTCGCTGTTTTTTAATATTCAGAAAAATACTTCAACACATTTTTTTACAAAATTTATTATAAAAGATAAAGAGTTGTACACTCACAATGTAATAATCTGAATAACAATGAAAAATATTAATTTTTACTCGAATACTCTTCAGTCTTTGAATTTGTCTCATATCTTTTGGCTTATATCTTTCTTAAAAAAGTGAAGGAACTTAAAGATGCACTTTTCTAGCTTTGTCTAGCGACGTGTCACTCTCACAGTTACCCTATGCTTTGAATGTAACAAATACTTTTATTTCTCCAAATTTTCAAAAATGGCATTTAAAAACTCCAATTCGGGCAAAAATTCCTGCAAATTGTGTCAAAAGTGTACAATATATAGGGCGAAAATGGTTTTTTTCTATGGCTTTTAATAAGATGTCTTGTAAATTTACTATCAATTTCCTCAAAACCCGTATTGTGAGAATTTTTGGAACTTCAGAATTTGCGTGGCTTCTAGTTCCTAAATTTTATATACCTACTTAATATCGAAGATACTTTTGTTCGAACCACCTCATGAAACTTGTAGGTAGGTAGATAAAGGGGGGCGGCAGAACATCCTTGGCCCCGGGCGCCCGAAGTTGTAGCTACGCCACTGATTAGGAGTTTCTTTTACATTCACCTTATAGTTGACAACTGACACCAAATAATTATTTCGATTATACAGGTATTCCATCCTTGTGGCAATTTATTTTGCTGATCAAAAATTCACCTGAATGAAGCTTGTGAAAATCGACTGAACCGGTTTTTTGGCCAATAAGGACGACAGTATTATAATACAAAATATCAGAACAAAAATTTACAGTATGCTATTACCTACGGTCTAACCTCGTCACAATAAGTTAAAACTACGAAAAATGTGGGGCATAGAAAAGCTTTGAGTAAAGAAACATCCACAGTTTATGACTTCTCAAAATTGGAGAACTTTCCATGAAGAAAGATAGAGACAAGATTACGAGACAATACGTCATAAATAAACAAAGCATCATGTCATTCATAACGATACGAATCAAAGGATTTTTCAGGTAAACGCACTTCAAAAAAGTCACGTGAGGCAATTGTCATATGTTAATAATCATTCTTAATAATAGTCTCTAACAAAAAAGTATTCAATCGACGAATCTCATATAATTTAGTCGATATTATTGGGTCATAATATCCACAATATTTTATAAATCTCAATTTAAGCTAAGCATTTTGAGAATTTAGAGAAATATTTTTATAATATCATATATGTGACCTGGTCTACGGAAAGGGGGCTTAGGTGTCAAAAAAAAGGAGAACAATTAATAATGAGATAAAACTAGTTTTCGCACGTTAGCTCCCTTTTCGTAGACCAGGTCACATATAAAATATCGTGGTACTAAACTCTCGAAGGAAGCAAATCGATTAGCTGTGATAATTTCGACAGTAGAGCCTACTTTTTCTACTTTTCATGATTCTGAAAGCTAAAATTAAGGGGCGGATTAGAAAGTGTTCTTCGCACAAGAAAACTATGAATAATGAAAAAAAAAAAATGATTGATAAAAATGATTCCACTATCGTACTTTATTATAATAGTTTTCGTTCAGAAAAAATAATGAAAGTGTTTGTAAGACCTCCACTTCTCTATTCTATCGATGAAGTGGATTCTTCTAAAGGCGAAGCTAAGACAATATTTTGTACAACCGACAACAATGGTTAAATTAAAGTAAATGTAAAGTATGACCAATTCATAACATATGCCCAATAAAGCAGTGATTTGTTTGACAAATTGTTGTATCTGTTTTTGACTACTTCCGGACGGGTAATGGATTCGCACAAGATTCCAAGTGGATCTGGTACTGAAGTTTCGAGTGCAATCCATGGATTCGATTTAAAGCCCCATGTCCAATTTTTTTATCAGTCACTGAATGTTGCTGAATTTATAGTAAATGTCGAAGAACGAATTGTTGTCTCATCCGTTTAGCTAGCCGTTGTAAAACTTCATCCAACACATCCTTAAATCTGATTTCGAGTCCTGAACTTGTAGTTTTTTGTCTGCGTTCAAATTATTAAGGATCAAGGATTTGGGTGCCAGGGCACAAAGGAATAGCCGGTAACGAACTGGCAGACGAGCTCGCTCGCTCCGCAGCCTCCACCAAAATGGTAGGTCCTGAACCCTTTACAGGGGTGGGTCCCCATACCATAAAGGAGCTACTTCGCAAAGAAGAGGGAGTGGGCAGAAAGAAGTATTGGCAACGAACTCACGGCATGCGGCATGCCAGGTTGCTAATGGGAGGGTACAACATGAGCAGGTTCAAAGTTGTAATCAACCTCCCCAGGAATAAGCTTAGGCTCTTGGTCGCATTTTATACTGGCCACTGCAAGTTAAATAGGCATTTATATAACATGGGCCTATCTTCTTGCACTAACTGCCGGTTCTGCGACATGGAGCCTGAAACACCGGAACACCTGCTGATCGACTGCACAGCAGTCTGCAGACGCAGGATTAAGGCCCTCGGATCCAGGGATTGCATCGACTCATTAGCCCCAGTAGAATATTGAATTCATCGATGTGCTGGGGCTAAGTGAGTCCATGTGATTTAGGAGAGGGCACAATAGACCAAAGGTCGCGGTGCATTCCTCATAAATAAATCTAAATCTAATCTACTAAGGATCAATGTGAACATTTCAAGCGGCCGGGAATTGTACCCACTGCATACATCTACGTCGCTCGAACTTATATTAATCGCAAGGTCAAAACTATGGCTGTTCAACCTAGTGCTACTTGAACATTTACATATATGGCTGAAATATTTGCGTGTATATACATATGTATCGCACAGTTTGACGCGATAATTCTATTGTACATAACGGCACGCGGCCACATTGACGTATGCCCAAAAGCCAAGTTATGGATGCGCGACCGAGACGCGTGTATTTACAGGCAACTAGCGGTTTAAATTCGTTAAGTGCGTGCAGCAAGTGAAATGACAAACATATTTACTCAATTTTTGACAGTGGGCAAACAATTACTCTCAATCAGCAAACAACAACAAGGGTGTGGGTGTGGGATCCGGTTTGCGCTGCGAACGGCGGCAGGAAGCAACACCACCACAAATGCCAACAACTAGAGAGTACAACAACAACAAATTGGGAATTTTGTAAGCGAAGTCGTAGCTACACATACACACACATACGAGCAAATAAATACAAGCACAATTGTAAAAGGAAGCAACCGTCACCATCGCCCGGGGGTTGTGTCGAGTTTTATTGAATACGGACAAACGGACACGAGGTACTTGTGTTAATAAAATATTTGTTTCTGGTTACAGGTTTTCGGTTACACAAAAGCCTCAAGCAAATAATTCAATTTTTTCTGCTCGCTTTGCGAAACGTACGAGTACACATAACGAGTCAAAACAACAGAGCAGGCGTCGCAACGTGCGTCATCTCCGTTGGGATTATGCATTTTGTAAGGATATACTGCTGGGAAACGGGCTCGGCACATACATAAATACACACATAGTATAGTACATACATAAGTCAAGCGAACATAAAGCGTACGGAAATATTAATGCCTCGTGCCTGTTGATCTTTTCGGGGTATGTAGTACACGAAGTGAGCAAAACAAAAATAAAAAGAAAACCTGCATACATACATACTAACTTTATAGAAGCGTGACCGAACTTATGCACTGCACTGTGCGAACTGATTGTCGACTATTCAATGCACTGTGCAACCTGCAACACTTTGTACTTGCCACGTACTTACAAGCGCATGTACGAATTTGGACGCTCCCACATGTATCGTGTACGCCGCTGCGGCGAAGGCGTAAAAGTGATGGCGTGTGTCCTCAGCTGTTATTCGTGGGCTATGCGGCACGTGCACGTAGGGGCACTGCTTAACGTCGCAAGTTGCAATTGTCTTTCAACTTAAACTAAGCCTTTGAAGTGCGAGCGAGCGTTCACCACTTACCGCCCAATCACGTGGCACATGGCTTGCAGTTTAGCCGCATTAGCATTGAATTGCTAACTAGAAAATGTTTTAGTTTTCATTTGCTTGTAATCACAATCGTTACGCGGATATGACATTTCCCAACCGAAACAATATTTATACTCATAAATATCAATTTTCGGAGACCCTTTATGTGCGATGTCATAGCATTCCCTTGTGTAAAGACACGTGATTTGTCAATGCTACTTCAGCTAAGATGCTGAGCAGAAAATCTATATAATTATTGTTGAGCTTTTTTGAAAGTATCTAATGAAGCGAAAGCTGGTGGAAACCAAGATATCACAAATAACAAATTTTTTATTTCACAAAGTTATGTATGCCAATAAAATGGCATCTGGCTCAGAGGGTCTTGAGTTTAAATCATCTCGGGAAGGATATCGGAAAATTAAAAAAAAATTCAAACTGCTAAAGCGGAGCATTTAAGTTCTGTCGAAGAATGGCTAGCGAACTGGCGTATAAATGTGAATGAACCGAAGTGTAAGCATGTTACATTTTCGCTTCGACCAAAAATGTGCCCGCCAGTAAAAATAAACAATATTTTAGTACCCCAAGCGAACGAAGTAACATATCTTGGTATTCACCTAGATAGAAGGCTCACGTGGAGAAAACACATCTCTAGTAAAATAACATGTATGAAGATTAGAGCTGCAAATTTAAATTGGCTATTAAATAAAAACTCTAAACTTAGCCTAGACAATAAAGTGCCTTTATATAATGCGGTCATAAAGCCGATTTGGATGTATGGCATTCAACTGTGGGGTACGACCTGTGCAACTAATATTGATATAATACAAAGGTTCCAATCGAAAATGCTTCGAACAATTATGTGTTAACCATGGTTCATGCGTAACGAAAATATCCATAAAGACCTTGGTGTTCCTATGGTAAAGAAAGAAGTAGAAGATAGCAGATTTAAATATATATCTGAACTCAGAGATCACCCAAACCCTTTGGCTAATGCTTTGGTACATTCCTGCGATCAAACACGCCTTAAAAGAAGAGATATGCCTGCGTATTAAAGAGCAACGTATCACCAAAACAGCTCAATAGGTAGGTAGGTAGGAGTGCAGCCCTATCGGGCTCAATTAGCACTTGATGTGCCATTTTGATACACTATTCGTAGAACCTCCTGTATCTGCTATTACGTTTCACCTTCTCTCTCAAACCATTTTGAGGTTTCGATGAAACTACTTATGTCCGATATGCTTTTGGTGGAAATCCATTCAAGGTTTGGTGCTTGGTGGATTCCGAGTGTTTTGTGTCGGATCTGTGCTAGAGCTGGGCATTCGCAGAGAAAGTGGAAAGTGCTACTCCGCAGCCACAGCAGATGTCGTTGTAGGGCATACCCATTTTGGACGCATGTTCCCCAAATGGCCAGTGTCCTGTTGTGGTAGCTGTTATTCTGTAAATACTTTTTCTTGACCTATTTAATAAGTCGTTGGTTCTTTTCCTGTCATATGTTGGCCATAATTGTTTAGTTATGACGCATTTTGTAATGTTTTTCCACCTATTGTTTGCAATTTGTTGAAATTGTCTATTGATCTCTCCTTTGATCGATCCCAGCGGGCTTGGTATTAGTTCCGCCTCAGATTCATTGAGGAAAGCTCCTGCCTTTGCAAACTGGTCTGCTTTTTCGTTACCGAAAATGTTCCTGTGGCCGGGAACCCAGATCAAGTTTAGTTGGAGCTTGTCTTTTATTGAGCTTAGTGCTCTCTTGCAGTTGTGAACTATACTGGAATTTGTCATGGGTGAAGACAATGCCAGGAGGGCCGCCTGGCTATCCGTAAATATAGTTGCTTTATGTATATTCCCGTGGTTTTCTAATAGAACTTCGCAGGCTTTTTCTATGCCTAGTACTTCTGCTTGGAAGATGCTAGCCGAGTTCGGTAGACGTATAGAGAGAGATATGCCTAGATCAGCGGAGAATACCCCCGTGCCTACTCCGCAGTCCATTTTGGACCCGTCGGTATAGACTGAGGTGGTATCTTCCTCTACTATTGAACCTCTTCTCCATTCTCGTCTAGATGGTATCCTCACCTGGAAGTGTCTATTGAAATCCAACTTTGGGAGAATGTAGTCTGATTTATTAAGGGTGAGCTTGTTTAGAATTACACTATGTCCGTAGTTCTGCTGATTCCAACTTCCCAATTCTTTTATTCTTATCGCCGCACTAGCTGCTGTTTTGTGAATAAAAATGTCCATTGGTAGTTGATGCAGGATCACATTGAGCGCATCAGTCGGACATAATGTTGTATTGTTTGTTTATTACCAGAGTTTAGGTCTTATGACAGCCGTATACATCCACAAGATTACCAGTTTAAGGCAATTCTTGTTGACGATTTTCTTACAAGTATAGTAGGCCATGTATGCTTTGTTTATTCTTTTTTCTATATTTATTTTCCAGGACAGTTTGGTGTCAATCTCCACCCCCAAGTATTTAGCTGTGGGAGATATTACATTACAGCTCAATAACTAAATAGATTTAAGATTTTATAACTTATTGTTAGGCTTAAAAAGATCCAATAAATAAAATAATATTGGAAAAAAACAAATAATGTAGAACCTTGAGGTCGAATTAAAATTACTTAATAAGGCAAAAATATCTCTTTATGAAAACTTTTATATTGAATTTGATCTGCCAGTTTAACTGAAAGTTCTATGCTATGGTGGACTCATCTGAACAATATCGACGGTCCTGACAAATAAGCAGATTCTTGGGTAGAATAAGAAGAGTGAAAAATTTCAGATCGATATCTCAAAAACTAGTTCGCGAATTATGGTTATTGCTAATTTGACTCAGCTCGCCTCACAAATCATTTGTATACTATATACTTTATAAGCTTTTTCAGCTAGATACATCATCGCTCCATACTTTTATGAAATACAATAAAAACAGACAATTTATCGTCTTGAATATATAAAACTTTTGGAGTTCGACCATTGCGTTATTTAAGTGAATTTAATAAGCGAAGGTATTTTATCACAATGATGAAGCATGTATTAATTCTATCGATCAGTTGAATATAATACGTGAATTACTTCAGCCAAAGTGATAAGTGGAAAAAGAACATTTGAAGCTAAAATTTTCCAACAGTAACCCAGTGACTCTTAATAAGTATTTGGGAGGAAGAATAGAACACGTTCCATCAGTCAAGACGTAATTAAAAACATACAAATAGAAAGATTTTTTTATCTATAAACATTCTTCAAATCCCACAATTATTACTATATTTTGAAAATATATTAGCTATTCGTGGAAAAATTTAACCATAGACTTCTACTTGTAGTATCAAACATACAGCTAACAATGTTACTTTGAATCATAAGAATATAATATAACTGTTAGTAGAAAGCGTTTAAAAATGTATTCTAAGCTAGAATTAAAAATAAAAACAATTTTTTTCGTATTTAAAATATATATTCAGAAATGTCTCTCTTCTTTTAGAACTACTAATTTCAAAATATTTTCAAATTTGTAGTCGTTTTAGTATCGTAGTATCGACCTTAACTTAAAACTTTATGAGGTTTTTCTCGAAAATATATTTTTCGAAGAGATCGTCCCGATATCTTAAGTACTACTAATCAGTCGATTACGTTTTCTACTTTTCTTGAAATGGATATTTAATTATCTCTCTAACTAATGCTTGTAACAATTTTAAAAATATCGAGAAAATTAATAAATTATTGAAAATCGATCTTTATTTTTAAGTAAATGCCTTTTTATGAAACTTTTTTGTTCGGTTTTGTTGGCTCTTACGATAAGGATATTTGTGGTAATCAAATCAAAAGAGCATCCATCACTGTTTCTTTTTTAACACAATCGTCGATATGCGGCCTTTTGACCAACCTGTACTTCAATGACGCATAACTTTATGAAAAATTATTTTGTTTACTCTTGAAATATAAATAAACTAATGATGGTTAAAATATCAATTGCCCTAGACTACCTTACCTCCTGAAGTAGCTTTGAGGTACGAAATTTCACCTAAAAATGTACTGCTTTGCTGATATACCTAATAACTCAATTAAATGCAAGGACATATTGATGATCGGACAGATACTCGGAAATCATTTTTTTTTATTTTATTGTACATACATATGTATGTATATAACCCTAAATCTACCCTCGATTGAACCTTCAAATGTTTAAAACCACCGTCACGTGAACAAAACTATTATACACTGAGCCATATCTTGTGAGAGTATACAAATCTTGAATCCGTTCGAAGGAAAACATCACACTCGATTTGCATCTTTAGTAAAACCACTGTCAAATGTCTAACAAAGAGGAATTTGTAACTTTTGAAGGCCGGAAATTGTAGGATCTAGCGATTCGCAAGAAGTTTTTCAACTGCGAACGCAACATCAATAACCTAGTGTGAGTTTCTTCCCCATCCAGCGATTTCTGCAGATTTAACCCCCTTGCCTCTGTTACAAAATGAACCCAGAAATGAAATTTCATTTAGATAATATTTTCAAATATAAGCTCCAATAAGATAAATATAAAAGCATAGAGAGTGCTCCAATTAACTCAAGCGGTTGTATAACTAAGAACTTGAAGTAGAGAGTTTTATTATACTCATATTACAAGCACGTGCAAGTAATTCACTAACGGACCACCCAGTACAACATATTGTGGTGGACGAGAAAAATGTAATGTCTTGCTAACAATTTCAGTTCATAGTTCCAATAAGTGTTAACAAAATTAGAATTGGTACTTGAGAGATTAATATATATATATATATGCATATACATATGTGTGTATATATATATATATATTAATAATATCACTATCTTAAGTTTACAACTTACAACTTTTGCTTTGCATTTCTGCTATTTCGCTATGTTCAACACATAATAATAAATTAAAGAAATGTGCACATCAAGGTTTTCAGATTTTCTTATTCCGGGTCTTAGATATATAGCTACAGTTCAGTTCGTTAAAATAGCAATACGACAGTTGCATTGACTGGGAACTCACAATTTGTCCTGAACTTTTCATAGAAAACTTGATTTCGTTTCATACACATCATGCTGACAATGGGTAAACAATAACAACTCTAATCTCTCTCGTTGAATTCATATGGAAGGTTTTTTAGCTTTCTACAAATATAACAAAGTAAGGATGGTGGCAAAATCATATATCATGATGATGTTTAGCTCATCGAGTGCTAAGTCGAGAAGTAAAAATAGTATAGAAAGATAAAATTATATGAATATTTTTCTTTTGAATCAGTGATGAAAACTGTTAGAAAAACAAGTTAAAAACGTTAACTTTGGTTGCACCGAAGTTATAATCCCGTTCATAAATACAAAATGTTCGTTAAATAACTTGATTTTGACCAATCAGTTTACATGGAACTATATGCTATAGTGAACTGATCCGAACAATTTCTTCGGAGATTTTCACCGTTGTCTTGTCTTGGCTAAGTCGACTCAGCTCGTCATGCTGATCATGCTTAAATATGTACGAGATTTGTACAAAAAGTATTGCGAATTTTTAATTTTTGCGAATTTTTCGATTTTTAATTGTTTTGTTGCGTTATGTTGATCATCATATCCTTTACTTATGCTGACAAGGTCGGCCATTTTGAATGTATAGTTAATTCGGTAAAGCTTTTTTACTTGGACGCGCTTTGGTTCGTCTCCAATTTTTATGCCGAAATTGCTTACTTTCGACCAAAAATAGCGTCGCGTTGACATTGGTCAGGAGATGATGGACTCAGTCTGCGCCGACCCAGATCTGCTCCAGATAGCCATAATGGGTGATGAATAATGGGTTTATGGCTATGAAAGCTCAATAAAGTCAAAGCCCCGTCAAGACCGAAAAAAGCGCGCCAAGTTAGGTCGAATGTGAAGATTTTGTTTAGAGTTTTCTTCGTTTGCATGGACGTCATCTATCATGAGTGCTTGCCAAAGAATCGTACGATCAATAACGAATATCACCTGCAAGTTTTAGGCAATTTGCGCGAAACAATCCGCCAGATATAACAAATATTTGGCCAAAAACACACACTAATGATGCCGCAGCCACCGTATTCCTCAGACCTGGCCCACTGACTTTTTTGTTCCCAAAACCGAAGAACCGAAACACAAATATTACATTTTTAAGTGCTTTGAAGATTGGAAAACCGCGGCCTAGGACGGGAGGTGAGCGCAAGAAAAAGAGAAAATTGAAACAATACGGAATTGCTGAATACCGAGATTTCACGCGGTATCCACAACACCGTTCCCTAGCGAAAGGTCAACATCTCACAGCGTAATGGAGTGAACTCAAAGAGAATATGCCACAAGTATGGCAAAATTGTAATGCTTACTATTTCTAGAACTGACACCCAGTGACTTTTTCTTGTTTTCAAAGCTAAAGAAAATGTTCACTGAAAAGAAATTGCTGAGACTGAGGCCTATTTTGAAGTACAAAACCAATTCTGCAAATATGGTAAGGAAAAGTTGGAATATCGCTATCATCATATAATGTATCATCCATGATTGTACTTTTTTCTGTTATGTTCTTGCTCTTTTCTTTAAAAAGATACGAACTTTTAATTGCCAAAGCTGAGCAAAGTTGTGGACGCCTAAAACATATGTATATGTAGCTGCCATACACTTTTCGATCATTGTATGGCAACTTTTTATTTCACAAAATATCTTTACGAAATTTGGCATGGATTATTGCCGATTGGTGCAATCTGTGAGGAACTCTTTAATTTGACGAGATTTCTTCGCCGAATTTGGCGTGAGTTATTGTCCAAGGCAAAACATATAGCTGCCAAACAAGCTGACCATCAAAATTAAGTTATTGTAAGGAGTATTTTGTATTTGTAAAGGGTATGTAGCTTCGAGGCCACCGACCTTAACGTTATTTCTTGTTTTTCTTTTTAATTTTTGCTCCACCTTACTATTTCCTTAAAGACACGGATAAAAAATATTTGAATACGAATTCTTTATAAAAAAAAAAGTAATTATCTTTAATACATTTTTTATATCCTAAAATTTTTCTAAGAAAACTAAAACTCACTTGACAAGTCACTTGTTAGTCAAGCTTCATACACTACTATTTATGTGCGCACAGCTGTAACTACAGCCTTACTATTTAATGGAATTACTTTTTGTTTTTTGTTTGTTGCTTTTCTACCCATTTGATGGACAGGTGGTCTAATTCATGCGATTTAGTTGCTCAAACTGAATGACTTACCCTCGAGCGCACGATTCCTTGAGATCAAAGCGAGCACCATTTCAGGATTTGGTTCATCGTCAAGATGGACACCGGCAACAGTCAGGTTATTGTTGTCTTGCCGCTGCTGTTGACTTGTGGAATTGTGATTATGCTGTAGAATACTCCTACTACCAATAGCTTTACCTATGCTGCTATTCATTATTGTGGGAGCCTGTGGCGTCAGTGTAGGCGGCAGCGGCGGCAATATAGGCAGCGTTGGCAGCGTAGGCAAAGGAGGTACTAGGTGACTGGGCTGCGGTTGTTGCATCATCGTTTGTGGATTCTGATGATTATGCAGCAGAGGATGTGGTTGTTGTTGTTGTTGCTGCTGCTGATGGATATGATTATTCATAATAGAAATGTTGCTGCTACTAAACAATGACGAGGCCAATGACGAATGAGGCTGCGGCTGTGGCTGCGGCGGCGGCTGGTGTTGATGGTGGTGTTGTAATAGTGGTGGTGGCGGTTTCAAAGTTTGCATCATTGCTAATGCAACACGTTTACTATTGTAATGCTAATATAATGCAGACTACTCCACACAAACATCAACAAATTTTGTAATTATCTATTGACATACACGGACGCACACATACACGCGCACAACGCACGGAAATGAGCATCAGCAATAAAATTAACACTTATGTGTGTGGGTATGTGCGTAGGCAGGTGTGTATTCACTTTTCAGCCTTTGAGGCTGACTTGGCACCGTCTTTAATGACGTTTAAAGGATGCGCGCTCATACAGAATACCGAACATGTACATAAGTATATACCGACGGTATTGTTTATGCTCGTATATGTGCACGAAATGCCGTCGGTATTTGGAGGAGTGTGCGATTAATTAATTTTATTTTACTTATTAATATGTTTTTTGGTTTTTTTTTATATTTTTTGAACGTTGGGTTTTTATTGGTTTTAATTTTATTTTTTTTTATATTATTCTTAGTAATAAATAAATTTTTAATTTTTTTCAGTTTTTTGCACGTGTCTTCGAGTTGCTATAATTTGGCTTTAAATTTAAATTTTACTAACTTTGTATATACTTGTATTATATACAAATATTATTATATATTTGTCGTATTTACATAGAATTAGATTTAGCGATTTAAAGCAAAATAATTTGTCTAATTAAAAGCTGCGCGTTAATGCTTTGCACATACACACTCACACATATTTATGTAGTAACTTTCATGTAAGCATATATGCATATTTCTTTCTTATATATTTACACAATTTAACTCCGAGCCGTTTAATAGCACAACCGCACCGCTTTTACGGTAAAACCACAATGTTTACCGCCTTTCTGTCGACCCAAGTCCAGATGCGCTATCGAGGAGGTGGTGGCCGTAAGATTGTTTCATATTCAAAAGATATTAATGCATATACGTTTATATGTTTATATACATACATACATACATATATACTTACATATATGAAGATATGACGATTTAAAGTAGTCGCCTCTTATCACCTTGAATTGGAATTGGTATTCATGATATTGCTATTGGGTACTTACAAATATACACACCAACATGAATCACATATAAGCAAACACATTGGTACATACATACAAGCGCGTTTACCTTGCAATTCTAAAACACCTTCTCCACTTCTTTCGAGTGCTACTATCTAAATATCTGTTTTGCTCCTCTTTGGGTTTGTTTGTTCTCTATATCAGTTGCCGCTCGAGTTGTTTAGAAGACCCTATCAGCTGCTTACGTCTGTGCAACAACGCGGCCCCTCAATAAATACCTTTTATTACCTACTCACATACACACTCATACACATATACCGACTTACGTACATTCTACCATTCTTATGCAAGTGCCGCTTCTACGTGTATATTTACTATTTATAAATATGATGACTACGCGTATCGAAATTAAAAGGTTGTTTTTTATAAAAAAAAGAGCTTTCATGCGCCTTATGCTTACGCGTGTATGTTGGTTAGCAGCTAGCTATTGATATTCGAAGATAGTGCGTAAAAGTATAGAAAAAAACGAATTGGAGTATTGTTTGAGAATTTTGATAAAAAAATTTTACGAGTTCAAAGTTAGAAAACATAAACGTTGCGTAAAGGAACTACGAAATTTGAATGAACAAGTAAGGAAGAAGTAATTATTGCTTCTTGAATTATATACTGGAAAATGAATGAATCAGATGGAATCTAAAATTGTGTTATATTGGAAGTAGGCTTGGTTTTAGTCCGTTATATCCCATTTTCACACTGTAACATAAGCGAGTTCCGAGATATGTGATCTCCTGTAAGGCCTTACAACCATCTCGGGGTAAAATTTAATGTCTCTGGCGTATTTGTCGCGCTTTTAGTAGTTTTTAACAGTACCGTTATATGTGGAGTGGGCGGCGTTATCAGCCGATTTTATCCAATTTTACAATGCCGGTAGCAGTGCTTTTGAGGGCGGTTTCACGACTTTTTTTTCAAAATATGAAGCCCACAAGTGCTACTTGTACCTGCGATCCCCTGTGCCAAATCACAGTTCTATGGTGTATCTTAATTTAGCGCCTAGTTATTGCATTTTATGTATATGTTTTAGTTTAATTTAAAATTATCAAAACCCTGAAACGACTTGATTTTCAGATATCCATCAGTCTGTACACAAATGACAGTATAAACATGTTATATCACCAGATGAAATAAACATACGCCAACGATTTTTCCAAATCCTCGATACAGGGTTTTAAATACCAAAGTGATCAGGGTGACGAGTAGAGTTGAAATCCGGATGTCTGTCTGTCCGTCCGTCTGTCCGTCCGTCCGTGCAAGCTGTAACTTGAGTAAAAATTGAGATATCATGATGAAACTCCATAAGAAGGTTAAGTTCGAAGATGGGGAAAATCGGCCCACTGCCACGCCCACAAAATGGCGAAAACCGAAAACCTATAAAGTGTCATAACTAAGCCATAAATAAAGATATTAAAGTGAAATTTGGCACAAAGGATCGCATTAGGGAGGGGCATATTTGGACGTAATTTTTTTGGAAAAGTGGGCGTGGCCCCGCCTCCTACTAATTTTTTTGTACATATCTCGGAAACTACTATAGCCATGTCAACCAAACTCTATAGAGTCGTTTTCTTCAGGCATTTCCATATACAGTTCAAAAATAGAAGAAATCGGATAATAACCACGCCCACCTCCCATACAAAGGTTATGTTGAAAATCACTAAAAGTGCGTTAAACGACTAACAAAAAACGTCAGAAACACTAAATTTTACGGAAGAAATGGCAGAAGGAAGCTGCCCCCAGGCTTTTTTTTTTAATTGAAAATGGGCGTGGCGTCGCCCACTTATGGACCAAAAACCATATCTCAGGAACTACTAATCTAATTAATTTTACAGCAAAATAAAAAAATATGTACATAAATGACGGATAATGAAATCTCACTTTATCATGCGAGAGTATAAAATGTTCGTTGACACCCGAACTTAGCCCTTCCTTACTTGTTGGTCTTAAATTCGGTCACAATCGTACTATTTTTGAAAGAAAATTCAGCTTTATCGTGACAAGTCGAGCAAGAACGAGTTGCATAGCCAAAATATCCACCAAATCATTCGAACGGACTCGCGAGAGATGTCGAGCCCTTCCTTCCTTCACTTTTTTTAATACTTTCATCAAATAATTTTGAAAAGGGTGAAGGTCGTCCAGAACGAGGCATGTCTTCAGCAATCGCTCGACTGTCTTTGAAGGCTTTGTACTACTCGTAGGCTTGTGTTTTTGATGAAACTGAATCACCGTAAGCATTTTCTTACATTAGCAACGATTCCGCACACGAAATTTTATTAGAAATACAAAATTTGAGACAAATTCTTTGTTCGATATTTTTATCTATTGTACAAATCGCAACGCACTACTGAGGTGCACCGACTTAAGCAGCTGGTGTAAACAAACTGGTTGACTGTTCACCCTCATATTACGAACTTAGCAAAATACATTCATTAAAATATAATTTATCAAGGGAATTTAATTACAATTTCCTGGTGCTTTTTTTGTCCCAATATAAAATATAACACAATTTAAATTCCATATGATTCCTTCATTTAACGTTACACAAATCAAGCCCCAATCAATATTCAAAGCTTCACACAAATAGTCCTTTGAGCTAAGCCAGATGGAGTCGAAAAATTGTCAAAATCGGACCATAACTATTCAAGCCCCGACGTACCCAATATGTGGACCCCAGTGCGTTCTTTTTACCAAAATAACGGTCTAGCTGTGAAATTTGTTATTGAAATTCGGGGAAAAGTTTTCTTAGATGTTAATATACACTTTTTGTTAAAAATGTGCTGAATTGGGTCAACACTTTTCCTAGCTCCCATATACCGAATATGAAGATTTTCAAACTTCCAGTTGACTTTATGCTAAGTACATAACATATATATCGGCAATTTGGGAGCAATTTTAATGAAATTGAGCGAGCGTTTTTTTCTAAAAACAGTATATCTTTGTACTTAAAATGGATAATTTGAAAACTAGCCCTAGACTCCATGTAACTAACAGACTATATGCACCTGAGAATATCCCGGTTGTGATCCTGGCAAGTTGTAAGAGTATGACATGTTAGATTACACCCGTACTTAGTCCTTCCTTACATCAATATTAGGATGTTACTTCGCAATTTTTTTCTGAATTAGAATTGAATTTTTTTTTCGCGCTCTGATTTTTTGATAGAAGCATAAATCAGTTTTTTATAATTTTTGTGTTTTACTTCCAAATTGCGATTTTGTCGAAGGGAAACCTGCAACATGGTTTACGTTCTATGACAAAGTGATCGAATGCTCGAAAGAAATTTTTCTCATCTAGGTTAAAATGTGGAAGCATCTAACTTCAGGCAAGAGTTTCCGAAACGGTCTCGATGGGTTAGATCTTTTCCAGATGATTTTAAAACTGTACGTATACTCCCGCTTTTATGCTCCAATTAGTGACTGACGTTCCGACGTACTACCCGTATCAAACAAAATTTGTCATAACTTTTGCCCGTTGAGACAACGTTTGTTCACATTTGATCATTTTAGTGACCGACGTACCGACGAGCTGACCGCAACAAAATTCGTCAAAATTTATCTCCGTAATGACAACTTAGAAATCTGTTGTTCTCTTTTGTTCACATTTGAGCAATGTTTCCTTTCCTGAATTTGTATACATGGTTTTGTACACATCTAGCATTTCAATTATAGTAAGTTTTCATAATGTAAAAGATCAGTACTAGAATCCAAATAAAATAAATAGTCTACCCATTTATAAATATAAAATAATAGTATTCGACTCTGATACCGTGTTAGTTTATGAATATTTCAAATGTATTGAAGTTTATTTTTAATTACTACAAAACAGCGAGACTGGCAACCCTTTGATGTAAGAGAGCAATCAGCTGACTGAACGGGAAAACTACAATTTTTGCGGATATCCACGTACATGGACTGTGGAAACGGTCATTTACATTGAGCACTCATAAGAAAGGTCATATCAGCTGATTCGGTCTACGGTTTTGCGTTGGTCACTAACTGAAACAATACCCGTGTCAATACCAACACCTGAACGAATTGATATTTAAGGCAGTCTAAATGAAGCTAATGATCCTACAAACAAAATGAGCACTCTTTAGTCTGATGCATTTTATCTTGTGTCTTCGCCGAGTTCCGTTATTATATGAAATAATATCGGTGGGGAAAAATATGAGTATTTGTTAAACTGATTTGTCTTATAAATTTCGGTATCTCTGTATACATATAGAAATAGAATATTATCTAATACTACTCCACTAGAAATATAATATTATCTAATACTACTCCACTAAGCTTCCATTTGATAATCATTGGAAATTGACCAATTCAAAAATTTTAGAAAACGAAATCATGATAAATTTAATATAACGAGCGGGTATTTCCACCAATCTTAACAGTATCCCTCAAAGAGTTCATGACGCCAAAACCTGCACATGATAACAGAAAAATATGCACTAACTGTGGTTGAATGAAGCGCAGTTAACCCATTACCTTGAATTTTAAGAGAGTAAGCTCTCTGGTACCACAATATCTCGTACTAGAGCATATATGCCTGCAAACGTTTTCTCAATTCAAGGCCGTGGACTTTTCAACATGAACATGCAGCAAGACAGGGTTCGGGCTATTTCATACTAAACGATTATGGGAAAAATTTTGTAGAAAGCTTTTAACGCCGATCATATTGTAATTTTAAAAATTGAACAGAAAAATTTTACAACTTTTGCCACAGCAAAAAATTTAATATAATACTTTTCCTGAACTTCCATAACACAGTGACATACTACATATCATAAAAGCTAGGAGAAGTCGAGTAAACACTATAATTTATAGCATATCTTCATTAAAGTCGCAGTTGTTCATTTCCTAAAAAATATTGAAAGTAAAACAAAAAATGAGTAATGCTAGAGGGAAACGTCTAGGAGAGAGTTTGGTTTCTAACGCATACAATGGGAGAGACTTTGAAAATATTTCGAAGGTTAATTATCAAATTTTCTATATCTTTCAACATGAAAAAATTACATTAGATGTACTAGAAACAGTCGCAAGAAATAGTCGCATACTTTTTAATATCCTCATACGTTCGACATCCTTTCCTCCACAAGAAACTGCTCATTTGATGGAACCGCCGATATCGATCGGAATCAAGTGCTTGTTTGGAAAACTTTTTTGTTCGACAAGATATCTTTACGAAATTTGGCATTATTTATAATATAAGACAATGATAAAATTTTCGAAGAAATTCTTCAGATCGAGTTACTGTAGCACATAGCTGTCATGCAAGCTGACCTATCAAAATTAAGATCGCGTAAGGAATTTTCTGTAATTGTGGTATTATAGCTTCGATACAACCGAAGTTAACGTTTTCCTACTTTTTTTTTTCAAAATCCTTCTAAGTTTCTAACTTTTCGATACTATTTTTGCAGTATTTTGCATGTATTTGCATATTTGTATTAAATTTAGCTTTGTCTGATGATAAGGTCTAACTGCAAAAAATATTCACTCAATTCTACTGGCGCACTCTCGTAGAACCACTACGAATTTTTAAACTTCCTTATAATTATCCGTTTGTAATAGTATGAGCTATCAATGTTGTTAGAGAGGTGAAGTAATTAAATAAAATTAGAGTCCAGTTGTTCAAAACATTAGTTGTTTTTTAAGTTTTTGCTTTGTATTCGATATTATTTTAATTTTTTAAAAATTTTGAAGCCGAGTTCTTATTGTACTTTCTGAATTATTTCAATTGTACTTCTTGCAAAATTAACACAAAATTGAATTAAATTTTTTGAGAAATTCATGAATTTCAAGTACTATTTGTGTAATTTGCACCGGAATATGCTTCGCTTATGTATCAAAAGTTATGTTTATCCGCGTTATGTCACGTGCTTTAAAATTACCACAGCAATTGCTAGAAAATCACGCATTAAACCACTTCAATCGCAATGTATTAACATTTATTTGTTATATTTATTTCTTCCATTTTATTACATTTACTATTTGAAACGCACCTGCCGTGCCGTCGTAAACTGCACTAAGTATACTCGTATAATTCCGTAATTTTTTGAATTTTTCGGCTACTGCAAATATTTTGACAACGCAACAATGTGTTCACCGACGGCCGAACACATACTATGATTCCGAAAGAAATATCACGATTTTTGCGTCGGCTTCCGGTTGTACGGTTATTCGGTTACGGTTTGCGGCAGCGCTGTGAGTGGGTGAATATGCAACGCTTTTGCGGATGTGACGACAAGGCGCAATGCTTTTCACCGCACTTACGAAAGCGTACAATGTGTAAAGCGGTGTAAAATGTTGGTGATGTTGGCGGTGTGGTGGCGATGGTGGTGGACATGGAAATGGTGGCGGTGACGACAGACGGCAGAAAGTTGAAGAGGCGTCAAAAGTTGTTTTATTTATGTCTTACAGGATGGTCAGCAAGTTCATATTTGTATATTTTACAATTGATCTTAATGTGACACAAATGATATGCCACGGCAGAGCGTATGTATGTATGTATGTATGTACATATGTATGTATGTAGCAACAGTACATACATTTTTGTGTGTGAGTGTGTGTGTGCGAGAGTGCAAATGTTTAAACGATAAATGGCGGATAGTAAATAGCGAAATGCAGAAATTGTCAGCAGCAGCCAGCAGAGATGAAGCAAATGAATGCTGTTGTTCACTTTTCGCCATATTGTTTTATGTACAATAGTTATACATACACATACGTAAAAAGTATATATATGTACATACATATGTACATATGTACAAGTATGTATGTACATGCGTACAGAGTAACCAAAAATATTTTTCTGCTTATATATTCTCATACATAGAGACATAGATAGAGATTACCAGCAACAATGTACATATATAAGTTCAAGTACGCTTATAAGTACAAACACACACAAATATATTATAACATAAGTATGAAATATTAATATACATATATATATATATATTTAATAAGCAGCGGTCCATATGCTTGCGCTTATATGTATATACACATATTCATACATATTTACATTCATATAAGCCACTATAAGTACCTACAAGTATTTGCCGCACAATGTAGGATGCCACACAAGTAAGCTTTAAAGGCAAACGCAGTGAGATTATTTGCAGTTGTCGCCGACTTTGTTTTAACAGTTTATGTATTTTTCTTTCATCCTGCTGTTGTCTATGCAATCAGCAACAAGGTAGTCACTACATATGTATCATATCATATATAACTGTGAACATACGCACAAGTTTAGCACACTTAGCTAACAACAAATATGCTTATGTGCTCATATAAATAAATATTATATACATAGTATATAAATGCAGGGTTTCGCAAACTGGTCGGCAAATTTTAATCACCACAAATAAAATTTGTTAAATAAACTAATTTTTTGAATATAGTGCACTAAAAAAATAAAGAAAAGTTAAATATTCACTAAATCGTTTCTTAAATTCTTTTGTTTATAATATTTAACTGAATAAAGTTACATTGAAACAAGTAAGGAAGAGCTAAGTTCGGTTGTAAGCGAACATTTCATACTCTTGCAACATGCCAGGATCACTGACTAAGAAATACTTTGCAGTGTTGGCAAAACAATATTTTAAGAAACATCCTTTGTTCGACGAAATCGATTTTGAAATATATGTGGTCTTGGACAAGTTTCCACCTGATGGTATTACTTCTAGGCACAAATGTTCACCGTTATTGAAAAACAATTTTCAATTTCCCATAGCATAAAAGAGTCTAGAATGATATTTATCTAGATTTTAACCGCTAAATGTTAAAGCAAGTAGCTGTTTAGAAGTTAATAAACCATCCGAGGTCGAGATAAAGATTGTGACGCATATGAAATTTTGGATTTCTTTTTATCAACTTTTAGTGTCATAATGAAGTTTATAACATGATTGGAATTATTTATCACGTGACTATCCTAATACTTACGTTCAAGCAGAACGTAACGTTATTGCAATATAACTCTAACTAACTGTTTTTTTTATCAAAGCTAAATCTGTCACCAACTCGTGTATACACTCAGGTATGTTCTGAATTTCGATTAATAGCCTACGGTAGTATATGTGACCTGGTCTACGGAAAGGGGGCTTAGGTGTCAAAAAAAAGGAGAACAATTAATGAGATAACGAGAAACTGACGATTATTTTTAACAGCTTTTCCCAGAAAACTAGTTTTTGCACGTTAGCTCCCTTTTCGTAGACCAGGTCACATATATTAAATGTAAGATATCGATGACTAAAGAATATTTAAACGATTATTGTTGAAATTTTAAAATCTCAAACACATTCATGTATGTGCTGAGTTTCAATTTCATTAGAGTTTACTGTAACTTGTATCGAAACTAAATTTTTCAGTATAAAAATCACTTATGCATTAAGGTATGTTTGTATTTCATTATATTTTCGATTCTATCTTCTAATTTTTGAAATTATGTTAGAAAATATTTTAAACGAATCACGAACATTTTAAAAATTTAATATTAAATTGAAACTTTGATTTTAATATTGCTCATTGACTAATAATTGGGTTGCAAATAATGCATCAACAAAATAATAGAATTAACATTCAAATTACTTTTTTATTATTTTGTGATTCCAAATACGTGATTAAAAAAAATTAATCCCACTAACTGGATTAAAAAAAAATAAGAAAAATTTAATCCCACAAACCAGACTAAAAAATAAAAAATAAATAAAAATTTAATTTTAAATCCACAATTTTTGAATTCAAAAATTCGCCACCCTTCTCATATGTAACATTTATAAAACTTTTCTGAATCCACGCATGGTCCCATGTTACACGATTTACTAAAAGACTTATACTCGTATGTCTGAATGGATGAGTTTAACAACCTTGAAACCCCTTATAAATACCATTTACATAAAATAGAGAGGAGACAATAATTTAAATACTTACTTCTTACATTGAAATATTAAAAAAAATTAAATATAAAATATTTTAATTCAAAATATTTCATTCTTATATTTTTTAATATTAATATGTGGCTTATCTACCGAATGCAAAATCGACTAAAGAGAGAATTAATTACCATTAAGTGATAAGATTAATGTTTTTTAATTTTTTTCTACAAAAAAAACTATGGAACTTATCACACAGTTTTAAAACTAATTAATTTTGATTCCATTTCAAACTGGACACAAAGTTACCCAAATTGTTTTTAATATTGTCAATATCAGGTTATAATCTAATAATGAAAAGTCTGTTGCAAAAGCTTCAAATATATCGGAAAAATAAGGTAAAGAAATAAAATTAAAGTTAAAACAAAAATTTTAAAACATTTTCTTATTGTTTTAAGTCAATGCTTGAAATTAATCTAAAAATTCTAGATTCTACCCAAAATTTGGTCAATATATTTCACGTATTTTGAACTATATTAAAAACAAAAACAGATATTTGGTAGTAAATTATTTTTAGTGGATACAGTATAAATTTCCGATCGCAACTGCAGTTTATTTGTATATAAAATGTGTTGACGCGACTGTGCTTCGCTGCTTCTATGTTTATATAAGTGCTCCCATTCGAAGTTGATCGGCGATAAGATTACAACAACTTGAGTTCATTAAATAATGGCGCAGATAATGTCAAATTAGAATTACTTTCGAAGTAATTTGCAGTTTTCTCTAAAAATATGAGTCTAATTGTCTCGTTGATATACGTACTATGTATGTATGTATCCGTATAACTGTATAACTTCAAATGAGTTAAAACCGTTGATCCACTAATATTATAAATAACTGATTTTTTTTGTTGAGGTATTTTGAGGAAGAGTATTTTCACGACTATTTTTTCAATTTTTTTGAAAGTTTTAAGTATATTATATAGTATATATAAAATTTAAATATTTTGTTTATAACTAATATTGTTTAGAATTTTAGAAAGGAATGCAAATTAAGTATTTATACATATCATGTTCAACAAAAAGATTTGGTAACAAAAATCTGGTGACTGCCAAAAACATTATGCGTAACTGCTAAAATTAAATTCTGATCTCAAGCCGTTCAAATTGAAGTGGGCAATGCTGATGTGAAAACACGGCAAGCACGGCTGATAGACGGAAATATTGCGTCAAATTCAAGATCACGTGTTTGGTGACTATGCATAGTAACTACAATTATGAAATAAAGTAGACATACTTACACATACATAATATTTAACCCCAATCGTAAGAAACCCAATAAAATACATGTGCGTGTTATGAAAATTACCATAGCTTCTAAGTGATTTAACGAAGTTAAAGATAATTCTGGAATCATTAAATTTAGTAATCGTCAAAACAAAATCTCATCTCATACATATAGTATAACTTATGGGTGTAAATTTAATATTTATTAAGTTTATTGAAAATCACAGGATGAAACATATAAGCTTAATCAATAAAAATTATGTATTTTTCAACTTATTTACTTACAATCACATCACCGAAATAAAAAATAACACCTTTTATTTAGGTAGGAAAAAATTGACTTCATTAAATTACTTGGAACTGAAAAAATTTGTGGTACCAAAACATATACTTTTCCCAACTTTAATGTACTTTATACATACATACATATGTATAAGGTGCTAAGAATTTTGAGAGAAGTCTAACTGAGCTTCCTTTCTACTGGTTCCGTAATATGATATGGGGTTTAAGAAGACTGTTTTATTTCATTTAGCACGACACACAATTTTTTGGGATTATTTATTTCATTGGACAAATTTAAGCTTCGCGAAATATGTCCATACTTGTATCACAAATTTAGAAGAATTATCTTTTTGTATGGCAGATACAAGTAAGTTTACTGGTAATAATGATAATACACACAATGACCGCCATATTGAACATAAACCCTGCTAGCATAACGAAAATCATTATATGTGACCTGGTCTACGGAAAGGGGGCTTAGGTGTCAAAAAATCAATTTTCACTTTTTAGTTGATTCGGATGGAAGAACAGCTGAACAGCTGTTTCCCAGAAAACTAGTTTTCGCACGTTAGCTCCCTTTTCGTGGACCAGGTCACATATGTGTTTGGTGACTATATACCTAAGTGTGGAGTAGGAGGAAGAATTTCGCACATCTTCGTCATATGAAAAAATACACATGTACATATGTATATGCGTTAGGTTGACATTTTATGTTAAAACTCGACCACACACAATACTATGTGCCGTATAAAATCTAATTGTTTTGGAGAGGTTAGGTTTTTCAAAAACTTTTGTTTTCGGTTTTCGCCTACTAAAACCAATTTTATGACTAAAGGTAGTTCTTAGTGAGCAATTAAAGATAAACTGATGGTGTTCAATGAATTAAAACGGCTACACTTTAGAATACGGTAACTCAAGAAGAACTTGAGAAGTTGACTTCAATTGACTTTGTTTAAGAAAATTGTTTGTATTTTTTACAAACATTGTTTTTTGTAGTAATTCTTCTGGAGCATGAAGCTATGTGTAGAAGTTCACACAAATGCGAAAAGTTCTCTGAGATCCATTCATTTAGGAGTAACCGGAAACAATTACTTTACATATGGCTCAGCTAGCTCACGACTTCCGGTCTTCTTCTGGGTAGCCAAATAACATCCGTTTGAAGACGAGCTTAAGTAAGAAGTTGAAACATCCCTCCCTAAGATTGAGCGCTGGGTTTGGGACCTGCCCCGTAAAAAATACCACCATGAAAAGAAGAAAACAGCCTCGGATGAGAGACCCCCATTGGTAATAATTAGTAATATCAAATGACAGAGGACATTTTCACTCATAATAGTACTAAATATAAGCGTAATCTGTTCAGTATGTTAAGAGAAAATAGGTATTTTCCTAGAGTATCAAAAAAAAAAATACAATAGTAAGTAACAACAATAGCTTAATACCATTTCGAAATACGAGGGCTGCTATATATATTCTGGCCTAGGGCAACACTAAGTGTTGTCAGGTGCAATCTGACATTTCCATTGGAAAGTTTGACATTTTTAGCATAACATCACTCAGAACGTTTTGTCATTTAATCGTGAATTGTTTTATTTACAGGGAATTAAAAAATTCATCTCGGCCAAAAAATGGTATTAACTCGTGAACATTTTCGTGCGATCATTTTCCACAACTTTCGACGTGGATTATCACGACAAGAGTGCATCGATGAACTAAAATCTTTGTATGGCTATGAAGCACCATCCTATAGCACTGTGAAAAACTGGTACAACGAATTCAATCGTGGCCGACGCTCGCTCAAAGACGAATTCCGTGAAGGTCGTCCAAAAACAGCCGTTGTGCCAGAAAACATCGATGCCGTACGTGAACTGATAATGCAAGACCGTCATGTAACATACCTTCAGATAGAGGCATGCCTATGCATTTCTCCCACCAGCACACATTCGATATTGCATGAACACCTGGCCGTAAAAAAGGTTTGTTCTCGTTGGATCCCGCACAATTTGACAATCGCTCAAAAAAGGCTCGTGTGGATTGGTGTAAAGAAATGCTGAAAAAATACGATCGCGGTGCTTCAAAAGACGTTTATAAGATCGTCACAGGTGACGAATCATGGATCTATGCGTATGAGCCCGAAACAAAACGGCAATCGAAAAAAAAAAAACATTTTCGTTGATAAATATGCCTATTTACATTATTAGGCCAGAAATATATATAGCAACCTACGTACCATCCAAATTGTATATTTTATTTATCCTTTATAACCAAAAAATGTTTATTGTACGAGAAAAGCTCGATCATCGAAAAACAGCCGGAACACTTAATAGGTTTTGATTCAGCTATAACCCATCAAAATAAGAAAAAAAAAAATTTTTTTTTTTTAATTTTCCACTTGGTACTTTAAATTATGTAATCTCTTAATGACCAACCTACAGAACGGTTATATTTCGAAAATTATAATTTTTCTGCCGGTTAAATTTACACATTTGAACTTTCGATAAAGCTCTTTAGCTTTGTATTAACTTACAGCACCTATGAGAAGAAAAAATCGCCTATAAGAAAATCGTTATTCTTAAAAATTTTCAGAGTAGCGAATCGAACAAACAACTGCTACAAATAAAATAAAGATAGCCTAACAAAAATATTATAGCAAACTAATAAAGTAACCGTAAATTCTTTGTAATGAATTACAAATTAAATCTTTTGACAAGGCCACAGTGTTCATAAAAAACGTCGAATGAAGTGATAAGTAACCAGGGCTTGTTCTTGTGTGCCCCTTTAAATTTGACTCCTACCAATGATCATTCTCATTTTATTGCGCTTTAATTGTCGGACAAGTGCGAATACGTCAAAGCGCCTTTATTTTATGCGAGGTAACAGTTACTGACTTTGCCAGCTTTGTGCATTTAAGCTTTTTCAGCGATTTAGTTTTTGTCGGCACATTATGTTAGCGTTTAAATATCTCACTATTTGTCGCATTTGCCATCTAATGCACAAATTATGTTTTTTTTTTTGCTTTACATAAGGCAAGCGATGTTGTTGCTGCTGCTGTTGCTCCAGCATTAATGTTCGTCCGGCGGCACATACACATACATACATGTTCATATGTATGGAATTCACTGGAGAAAGGAAGAAACAAATGAGATACTCTATACGCAAACTATTTTCATATGAGCATATGCTTGTATATACATAGATATGTTTGTATGTATCAATGGATGTTATATTTGTATGTACATATATACTTTAAGTGCTTTTTTCGTGTGCACTGCAACTTGCTAATACAAAACACACACACACATATGTGAATATACATACATAAGTGTATATATATGTATACACTAACAACCGCTATCCGCCAAGTCTGCACGACACCTTATTCCCAAGTCATCGGAAGTTATAACCTTTCCGGTTTGCAATCGTACCGACCAACGCACCATAAGTGCAGTCTATGTAAATAATAAAGTGCAGAGAGAGAACAAGTAGAAATTGTGTCACAAAGGCGGGAAAAATGAGCGATGCACACACACACACTCGCCTTTATTACATGCATGTACCTGTATGTGTGGCTGTGTAGTTTGTAAATGCCTTCCATATTTTGACTCCACCCATTTTGTGGCAGTAGAGAAAATAAATGCCATATTGATATTTTGAGTAAAACAAATAATAATAACAGCAACAACAACAACACAAAATTATCTTATCATTGTCACTCTCCGATTCTCCAGGCTACTCCAGCGCAAAGCCAATGGAAAACGCACGCTTCCAGCGCCGTCGCAGTAGACGTTGCGTATACTTGCTCGCTTGCAAATTACAAAAACAAAAGCAAAACACAACAACATCACCATCACCACCGTAAAACGGCCATTATCAGCAGCACAAATTCATCGACGGCACGTCGACAGCTGAAAATTTTGCAAGCGCGTATTCAGCAATTTGAAAAGCAGCAGCTCACTGGAAGGCTTTCCCGAACGGGCAGCACTTGAGAACCGAAGGGGCTGCATGAAAACACTTCAAAATGAACTATTTTCTTTTCCCATATTTGACAACATCAAATACGCGTGTACCATATGTCTATGTATGTATGTATGTATGTAAATAAATATGCACACGCACAACTTCTTGAGTGCATAAATACAAATATTTACTAACTTTCGAAGGTAATGTATATGTGGGTGTGTGTGTGTTGACTTACGTAAAAGTAAAAAAATATTGTTTTATTGTTACTCTTACGCGCATGCATAATTACTGTTATTCGAAATCAATAATATACATATTTTCGGTTTTACTAAGCAGCTTAAGCTAGAAATTATATTTTAATTTGTATCACAGTTAATTACACGTTAACAGAATTTTATAAAACATTGTGGATGACAGATATATACTTTTTTCTTGCACATATGTATATGTATTTATGAAAGCATACCTTTTGTTTGCATTGCAAGTATTTAAGTGTTAGGCCGCTCTCTAATGGTACGTCGCAAGGCTCACTTCTTTCAGCCTTCCTTTTTATCATTGCTTTCGATGATATTAGTAGGATGATAAAAAAATACATAGGAGTTGAGCACCAGATCTATGCTGACGATGTTCTAATCTACACAAAAGTCTCTAATTATAACTTTAATGCTCACTGTAAATATGTCAGAAACTCGTTAATGACACGATTAAATATTGTTAAATATCTCTCGTCTAAGCATTCATTTATTCATCCGAACACACTAATCAATGTTGTCAGAGCTCTGCTAACTTCAAAAATAGATTATGGGCTCCCCATCTATGGCAATTGCTCCAAAAGCAGTATCAACCTTTTAAATGCACCATACCATTGCGCAATACGGCGAAGTCTCCGGGCCTTTCCAACTTCGCCAATAAAAACGATAATGGCTGAATCTGGTTTACCAACTAATCAAAATAAAATTATAGATTCTTCGCTCCAAATTCTTGCGAAAACGGCTGAGAACACCAACCCATTACTAAATACAACTATCACGCATGCCACGAAAAAAAAGAAAGATTCCAAGAATACAATCGGCTATTTCGAGATGCTTAAGTTTCGCTGCAGAAAATAATATTTTACGTAACGCAACATGCAAATTCACCTCTCGACATCCTCCCTGTCTGATCAATGATAAAATCCTACAGAATAAGCTTATGTTTTTGTCCAAGAAAAACACACCAAACGAAGTCTTTCAACAAACCTTTGCTGAACTGGAATCTTATTATACAAATAATGGCTGGAAGTTATTGTTTACGGATGGCTCCAAGTCCATCGATTCCACTTCGTTAGCAGTTGTCACTGCCACAGGAGAAATTATTTGCAATTGGCTTCTCCCCTCAACGAGCTCTGTATTTATCGCTGAAGGAGCTGCTATTCTTCATGCAGTTAATCACGCAAAAAAGACGAAAGGAAAGTTCCTCATCTGTACCGACAGCAAATCGTGTATGTCTGCAATAACGTCTCCTTCCAATCGCAATCCCATAATAGAAGTTATCAGGGACGCGGTCATTGGTGCCTCTCAGAAAATCCAAGTAAAGTGGATCCCTGGCCATGCTGGTATTACAGGCAACCACTTTGCAGACCTCGCTGCGAAAAATGTAGCCAGAACTCCTGCCTTAACATACTACGTCTCAACCAAGCAAGACATTTCTAACCTTATTAAGCACAAAAGGCATCAAAAAAAACGCAAGCGAATGGAAAACATTTAAACATCACTACGCGGTTATAAATCCAGCCAGAAATCGAATAATCTACTCGTCAACAGTTCCAACTAGCGCAATGAAGACATATACCCGATTAAGGATTGGACATATTATCATAACACACGCCCACCTACTATCGGGTAAAAGCCCATCCATTTGCCCCCTTTGCGATGACGCCGCTTCTATCAAACACTTACTCACACTCTGCCCGATGCTTCACTCAACAGCCCACAACTCTGGCAACATTGATCTCATAAAACTACTAAGTGAACCTTCAGAAAAAACGTTATGATTGTATATAGATTCTTAAAAACCAACGATTTGTTAAAACATATTTAAGCAACTTACATCTTTACTAACCCTTAGCAAATAGAATTTTTCACCTAGTTATAATTACAAGGCGGCTGAAGGCCTCGTAGCCAGTGCTGCGTTTATGCATTTATATAATAAAACTCTTTTTTGTTATATGAATTATTATAAATAAATAAATAAATAAGTGTTAGGCTGATGTGAACTCGAAAATTGTAAAAAATCTAATTATAGTACTCAAAAAATATATTTTTCGAATTTTTTCTTTTCTTTATATAAAAATATATCTATTATTTTTGTATTAGATTGAAGGTTATATTTAGTACAGTTAGGTTAGGTTACATGGCTGATCAAAGATCGCACGTGGACTGGTAAATATACTAGTCCTTTGTGAAACCATGGAAAATAAGAACTCCTGTGTTCGGACTTACAGATTGGCAAAACGCTTAGTAGTCAATACAAATTTGCAAAGGCGCTTAATTTCAACACCCGCCAGTTCGGTGGGATGTCTGAAGGTATGCGCTCCCAAGAGTCTAAGTCTTGACCTCCCAAACGCAGGACAGTCAAGAAGGAAGTGCTGAGTTGTTTCTACCGCATCTTCTTCCAAACAGCTTCTGCAGACGCCGTCTGGTAAGATTCTCAATCTTACAACATGTACGCCAATAGGGCAATGGCCTGTTAAAAGCCCCATAACTAGGGAGAGGCTAGCCTTTTAGCACAGTTAGTAGTTCATAGTAGATATATCATGGCAATTCCATGAAACTTTTCAGTAAAATGTTTCTGACCGTCCATCTGGGCTTGGCCACCATTATACTCGTACCGACTTACCGCGATTCGACTAAGCTCGTTTTCGCTTGACGTTTGCATATGTGACTCACTTTTCATCACTAATAACACTGGTAAACAAAAATTCACTTGTCTTTTGATGAACAGAACAAAGTGTTTATTATGTAAAAATTGCCACAAATGCAGAAAATAGCTACAGATTTCTTCTATCACCTATATTTTTTTTTGCTATGAGGATTTTTGTTAAAAAAAAAACAGCGATAGTTATATTATTGTTATGTTATTTTATTAACCAAAGAGTACCTTAAAATGTTACTGTCGATGTTTTTCGGCGATATTTTGTTTTTGGAGTATCGCTTAACAATGCCCAGCAGTAATCGGTAAGCGAACTGGCACTCCACTTGCCTTGGTACCGTTTCTCCATAGCAGAAATGTCTTGGTGGAACCGTTCCCCATGTTCGTCACTTACGGCCCCTAAATTTTCTTTGAAAAAATCCAGATGGGAGTCCAGAAAGTGAATGTTAAGGGACATGTTACAGCAGTAAGTGGTTCAGTCACAAGATCTTTGTAATTGTCAGCTTTCACATTTCCAAGAAAATTTTTAACAACGCTTTTAAAGGCACTCCAGGCTCGTATTTCAATTTCATTGAGCATCTCCTTAATAAGAGGTTCACTGGTAACAATTTTTTGTCTCGGAGTTAGTATCTGACGTACTGGCCACTGCTTCTGTACATAACGGCTGCGCCATTCGCAATCCTAGTTGCATTCCAAGAAGAAGGGCTATTACTTTTAGGTCTCCACATATTGCCCAACCATACTCATGAACCGCATGAGCTAAGGGCACAGGTGGATATTTGTTACCGTTATGAACCAATACCGCCTTTAAACTAAATTTAGAGGAATCAATGAATAGACGCCAATCACGTGGATCATGTTTCTGCCCTAGTGCGTTAAACAAAAGGTTAACTTCTGAACAGTATACCAGATCCCCTTCTTGAAGAAAGCAATTTGCGAGGTCTTTCTGTCTTTTTCTGTAAAAAGTAATATTGACAACACTTTGGAGAAAGTTCCAACCTTTTATACAAAAACAGTTTGTAAGCTTTTAGCACAAGCGTAGTAAAATTACGTTTTTGCGATTTAAAAGTTAGTTCTCCGCACACATAACAAAAACTGTTGGCACTATTTACGCACTGCGTAGGCATTGACCTAAAAATCTTAAACACAGTAATTTCAAAAACGTAAAAGAATGTAAATTCAAAAACGTTTGGCTATCCAAACATAGAAGACATAACCGATTCGGACACCGTTAGTCTACTGACAAATTTTGTAAAATAAACGGACCGTAAAATACCCTGTTTACTTCAAACAAGCAGGCAGAACCGGTCTAAACGGGATAAATCCCTGAACGTATGAAAACATGAGATGATGCAATATAATGAAATTTTATGTATTGTAAAATCTAAAGCCGCAGGTTACAGAATATCAGTGGGTGATAGAAAAATTCTATTTTCAGATTTGAAAAATGGATCGTAGTACCTCGTTCATGTGCGATAATTCCATATCATTCACTACATATGGTAGGTGTACCTTAGAGCTCCCACTCCCGGGCTCCCGAAATCCCGGGATCCCGGACTTAAAACTCCTCCCGGGATTTAAAATTAATTTCCCGGGATATTCGGGACTTTTGTCCTTTTTTTTAAAACACTGATGAACATTGCCAAAAAATAATTAGTAAGAATTTAGTACTTTACAACACTGTTTGATCAAAGTTACAGCACTGGTTTGATCAGCTGTTAATTGTCAAAAAGTACAATACTAATGATGTTGAGAATCGCGATATCGATTTAAAAATAATCGAAAATGAAAAGGAAAAAACGTTGAAGGAAAGGTTGCAAGAAACTGTCAAAGAATCTCGCGTTTTAAAAAGAGATGTCTCATTATCAGTAGAGGAAGCGGTACCAAAGGAAATAAATTTACTTCTTGGGGGTGGCGGGCTTGGCAGCAATCTGGAGGTTGCTTGTAATTTTTTAAAGACAATACCACCAACTAGTGTCGAATGCGAGCGTTGTTTTTCAGTGTCTGGAAGCATTTGCACTAAAATCAGATCTAGTTTAAACGATGAAACAATGGATGCGCTTGTATTTTTAAAATACTATTTAAAATTAGTTCCTACAGAAATCGATCTGTGATTTTTATTATTTGTTTTTTGACAAAATAATATATGTATATATAATACCAAATACATAGGTATATTTTTAATTTAATTCATGTAACTGATTCGAAATAAAAAGTGAATTATATACTTTTTTCAATTTATAAGAAATAATAATTATCATTAAATAATAATTTTTTTATTATAAAGAACCCAAGAACATGGGCATACTTAATTGAATCTATGTAACCGATTGGAAATAAAAAAAAAAATAATTTAATTTTTTTAAATTTATAAGCAATAATTAGCAATTTTTATTTTCTCCCGTTTTTCCCGGGAATCCCGGGAAATGAAATTTCGATATCCCGAAATCCCGGGAATTCGAAAACATTCCGGGAGTGGGAGCTCTAGTGTACCTTCAATTGTCTAAATATTTCTACACATGTACATGCGTATATTCGATATACTATAAGAAGAGACTTTAGGTATAAATATTTTTGATATCAAATAGTCATATGTTAAGTGTGATATGTGATATTTTATTATCTTTTTGCTATTTCATTTATTTTCAGAATTGTTCATATGACTAATAGCTGGATCAGCGAATTCCGCTCCTCCCTTCCTCAGTTGCCGTCCGTAGCGAGCAAAATGTGTCAAAAGTTGAGCCCGTAGAAATCAGCCATCTTTGTTTGTTTTCATTTGAACAATGTTGCTATTGCTCAATACGCATATATAGTTTTGTACACATCTAAGTTTTCAATTACAATTTTTCATAATATAAAATATCAAAACTGAAAACAAACTATTAAAAATAGTTTATATATTTATAAATAATAGCATTCGACTCTGATTTTGAGTTAGTTTAAGACAATTTCAAACATATTGAAGACAATTTTATAATTACCACAGTATATCGAGTACAATTACTACAGTATAAGACTCATATTACAATGTTCCATAAAGCAAAAGTACCCTTGAGTTGGTTTTATAATAGTCTCCATATGTATTAATTCAGTTGATTTAGCAAATCTTACTTCCAATACATTGCCAAGTATAAACTAACTAACCAAGAAATAGGGATATCATCTATGAAATGCCATATTTCGTCTATCTATCATAAACGTTAAAAATCACGTTTTTATGAGAAGGCATTGTGTCGATATATTTTTTTAGCTAGACCTAACCTTCATCTATTAGGCAATTAGTTGGATAGATGTTTAAATTAAACATTATTTGATGAAGAAAAAGATATTACTAAACAGTGAACTTTATGTAAGTTATATGGAATAATAAAGCCAGTTGAAAAATGTATTACGTATATATTTTGAGATGTGAATGGAATACTTTTAATCACCTATCTTGAATAGGAAAAACGATCTATAGATATTATAATATAAAGTTAACATGAAAAGTTGTGAAACATTAAAATTAACCATTAATCGCTACTTTGCACACAAAGGTACAATCAAGAAGGCTTATAGAACGATTCGAAAGCAACATTTCTGACATGAAATATACAAATACAAATTACTGTGATAATACAAAAATACAAAAAACTGTGAGTTCCACAAAAATAGAAATACTCAAATATTTTTTTAAATAATCAATCAATCAAAGTTCACGCAGGTGGGGAACGTTCTCTGCTCCCCCTTTCACTTGGCAGTGGCCAGAGATGATTCTTTTACATATGGATCAAGCAGCTTACGACTTCCGGTCTTAGACCAAGTATCCTCTGGATAGCCAAAAAACATCCGTTTGAAGGCGAGCTAAAGTGATAAAGGCGAAACATCCCTCACCAGAGTAGTGCGCTGGGTTTGGGACCCGCCTTAAAAAAAACCAATAAAAAGAACAAAAAAGCCTCGGATTAGAAACCCCCTTCTTGATGACGACCCCTGTAAACGTGTTAAGGATTACGATTTAAGTGCAGGCACCTGGAATGACCGGTTCATTAATTGGGAAGGTGCCGCTGCCCAGCTGGTTGATGTCCTCGTAAAAATAAGGGCTAACATCACCGTCGTCCAAGAAGTAGATCCTGTCATCAAAGAAACAGTCGTCGCATTCGCGACTTGGCTCCCACGTCACTGTTGATAGTCATAACTTCGAAGTCGTAGATAATTTCGTCTATCTTGAAACCAGCACTAACAGCAACAATAATGTCAGCCTCGAAATCTAACGCAGAATAACTCTTGCCGATAGGTGCTACTTCAGACTGTGTAGGCAATTGAAAAGTAAAGTCCTCTCACGACGAACAAAGACCAAACTCTATAAGCCACTTGTTATTCCCGTCCTGCTATATGGTGCAGAGGCATGGACGATGACAACATCTGCTGAGTCGACGTTACGAGTTTTCGAGGGAAAGGTTCTGCTCTGCAGAAGAATGGATGAAAACGCTCCAGCTCTGAAACTATTCGATGCAGTACTCGCCGGGGGTAGCAGAGGAAGGGGAAGACCTCCACTCCGTTGGAGAGATCAGGTGGAGAAGGACCTGGCTGCACTTGGTATCTCGAATTGGCGCCAAATTGCAGAAAGAAGAAATGACTGGCGCGCTATTGTAAACTCGGCTACGCAGCTATAGCGGTGTCTACGCCAATAAAGAAAGAGAGAAGAATATCTCAAGGATATTATATCTAAATTTCGTGTCGAAGTTATGAGTATGTACTTTTATACTTGTCTTTTGAACATTTTATTTCAGCTCTCAAAACTTTTTCCCCTTCAAAGTCGATGCCCCTCATTGCTACACCGAACTTTTGGAAATGTTGAATGTTATTTCTAAACAAAACTTAAGGAATCGTCTCAGTGTGAAATTTTCGAAAAATCGATTGTTTTGTTGCATTATGGGATAGTACATATCGTCACCTAAAATGCAAAATAACGTATCATCAAAAAATTCGAAATTGAGTATCTTATTGATTACGATTCACTACTTCAAATTACATTCATAATATTACATTTGTCCAACATTTTCAGGTTCTGCGCTCAAATATAAACCAGTTTTAACCAATATTAATTTTTTTTTTCACTCTTGTTCCATTTTATTTCGTGTTTCATTCACGCAACTGTAAATTTTCGAAAATGTTGTTACGTTATTTTGCATTTTAGGTGACGATATATATTCTAATAAACATTATCTTAAATTTTGAAATCGAAGTTAAAATTATTACGGTCACTAAAGCGTTTCTTGTAAAAAGGAAACAGAGTGGGAAACATAGCGGCTCTAGCCTTTAAACGTGTTTTTCTCAGAATGGTGCTTTTCAAAATGGTTTCCACTTTCAAAAAAAAAAAAATGTCGAAAAAAAGTAGAAAAAATTCGATACTTTTTTATCAAACTGCCACCATTTTGTCAAATTCCAAAGAAAAAAACTTCGATAGCGCGATAGAGAATGACGTTAAAAATATTCTCTCCAAATTGGATGTAGATATCTTCAAAACTCTTCCATTGAGAGCGGAACGCAGATTAATAATCATTTTGAAATTTTTGTTTGAGATCAAAATTGCGGCCGCAATCGTGGACAAGGTACAAGACATTTTTTTACGTGTCATTTCAACAATTTATTTAACTATTATACACTCAATAAATAAACATAAAAAAAGAAATTTGTATTCGTCATGAATGTGTTTATTTATAAAAAACCAGACCGATTAGTTAATTTCAACATTAAAAAAAAAAAAAACAGCGCGTAAATCAGTGATTTTTCAAAGAGTCACACTGAGACGATCGTTAAAAGGTAACGATTACAAAAACAAAAAAACCGAGTTTGTCACAAACAAATGCGTTTTTTCCGAGTTCTAAAAATCAATAATTTTGATTTTTTTGATTTCAAATGAATCAGCACCAAGTTATGAGGATAACCGCAATTCAACTTTATTCCGGACTTCCCGTATACGACTTTCTTTTCTGAATTTTGATTAAATGAAGAACCAATGACGGTGAAGAATAAAACTCGACACAAATACTTCAGGTAATCCATCTCACATCTAAAAATTTACGAAATCGGACAATAAGTTTTCAAGCACCCATATACCGAAAATGTGCACGTGTGCCAAAACGGTAAAATTCGAGTCAATACTTCCTCAAGGCGTTATATAACTAACCTAAAGATTTTCGGACTTTCGTTAGACGGTCTGTGTGTGAGTTATCCACATAAAATTGTGTGCAAACATGATCACAACTATACATACTTAAGTAATCTCAAAAGATGATGCAATCAGTCCAGACCTTCCCCTAGCTGCAATATATTTCGTTCACGCTTGCAAACTTATTTTTGTAACGTGTACCTATTTGTGCCGTTTAGTCGTCTAGTCTTCAACAGCGATTTTCAAGTATTTTAAATAATACTAAAGGAAATCAAAAACACCTAATATGGACTTTAATGAATTTCGTGACTTTGGAAGTAGTACAATAGAGCTGCTAATACGCTATTTAAGAGATATTCCAAAACGGTAAGATTGTAGAAATTATATAATATCTATATGTATGTATATACTTTTACCCGTAATATTTCATATTTGGAAATTAACGAAATACCATTTTGACAAAAAAACAAGAAAAAACGTTAACTTCGGTTGCACCGAAGCTAAATACCCTTCACAGGTGCATTTCTGTTAGTAACTATGTGTTCAATTTGTATGGAAGCTATATGCTATAGTTAACCGATCTGATCAATTTCTTCGGAGATTACATTGTTGCTTTAGAAAATAATATATACTAAATTTCGTTAATATATCTTGTCAAATGTGAAAGTTGTCCATACAAGAACTTGTTTCCGATCGTTCAGTTTGTATGGCAGCTATATGCTATAGTTAACCGATCTGAACAATTTCATCGGATATTACATTGTTGCCTTAGAAAATAATATATACCAAATTTGTTAATAAATCTTGTCTGTGAAGTTGTCCATACAAGAATGACGATCGTTCAGTTTGTATGGCAGCTAATGTTACAGTGGTCAAAACGATATCGGCCGTTCCGACAAAAAACTTGAAGAGAAAATGACGCTTGCAAAATTTCAAAACGATATCTTAAAAACTGAGGGACTAGTTCGTATATATACAGACAGACAGACGGTCAAAATCGACTCAGCTCAACATACAGATCATTTATATATATACTTTATAGGGTCTCCGACGATTCCTCCTGGGTGTTACAAACTTCGTGACAAACTTAATATACCTTGTTCAGGGTATAAATATGTAAAATAAAAAAAATTTATTAACATTCAAATATAAAGCATAGCAATGCGCGTATTTTCTTAAAGCGAGACTTAACCTCTTTGTATTAGTATTAACCTATTAATCAGCACCGATAATTTTTTAAGGCTAAAAAATCACAGTAAGATGAAAGCCAGTGAAAACGGAAGATAAAATAACGAAAAAGTAAATGAATATAATTTACAGGCGATCTGAGATCGCGTAGAGGAAGTATTGGGGAACGGTTTATGGAAAAAAGATTAATGGCAAAGTTAGAAGTAATAACAAGCTCTACAACTTGTTTTTACATCTTTTTCAGATAAACCTAAAAATAAAATTAATTAATCGATTTTTTGGGTTTTTATTTTCATTTCAAAAATTTATTTTAGGAAACTCGGTGTAAATTTACATTTTTATATTCCAAATCAATCCTTAAGCCAGTATGGACGTATGCAATGCAGTTATGGGGTACGGCAAGTATATCCAACATTGAAATCCTCCAAAGGTATCAATCGAAAACTTTAAGAAGCATTGTAAGTGCTCCTTGGTATGTAAGCAACTTCGAAATCCACAAAGACTTAAATATACCTTTTGTTAAAGACGAAATCAGCAAATCTTGTCGAAAGTATTTAGATAGATTGTCTAATCATGAAAACTTACTGGCAATAAATTTACAAGACAACAGTATGGATGTTAGACGCTTAAAACGAACACACATTTTGGATCTTCCATATAGATTTTAAGTAATTTTAAGAAGTTTAAGCAAATTAAATAATTTAAGAATATATTGATTAGTCTCAATGGAGAACAATCAATCCTGTCACTATTAATGTGTTTAAAAAATTTGCTGACTGTCAATTGATAGATTGCAAATAAATATATATTAAAAACATATTTCAAACAGACTGTATTTATAAAAATTAAAATAAACTGATATTTTGAGACAAGAATTTTCGATTGAATCCTTTTTCGATATTAAATCAAAATAAGATGAAAAAATAACTATTTGAAATCAGAAAAAATATAGTTAGGGTTTTCACAAGTCTCATAAAGTTATAAGTTATAACGATTCGAAAACATAGCATTGAGAATTGTAAATGTGTAAACTCATTTTTGTATGAAATCCAACAACAATTTTTTTAAACAAGTGTAAAAATTTATAATTTTACGATTTTACGATGCTTTACGACGGGTTGTGAGTACCCCAAGTGTGTGTTTTTTTATAACTTATTGCCGTTATGGAGATAATTTCATAATGCCACTCTCACAAGAACCCTTGTACTCATTGACACAAAACTGGGACATTCTATTTTTTCTGTGTTCTGGCGTTGTCCTATTTGAACACAATTACCATACTTTCCTATTGGATCACCAAAATAATCAGAAAAGAACATAAACAACTCTTCACAAATAATAAATTTTCAAAAAAAAATTTACAAAAGATATCATTTCAAAAAAGTTTTCAATTAAGCTTCTTGGGGAGAAAAGGACGTGTGCAAAATTTCAAAGCGATATTTCAAAACTGAGGACTAGTTCGGGTATATAGAATCAGACGGCAAAATCAAATTAGCACATCACGCTGATCGTGATTTTATAGGGTCTCCGACGTGTACTTCTGGGTGTTAGAAATTTTGTGACAAACTCAATATACCGTGTTCAGGGTATAAAACCAGAAAAAAATTTTATGTGACATTAAAGGAACTTGTTGGACACATTTTTCATCAATATTTGTATGTGTGAAAGCTCTAGGGCCCTATTCTGGGGTCACTGTGTCACAAATCAATTAAAACAATTTGCATAATGGAATTGATTGCGCCTCGAATTGTTACGGCATTGCACGTTTTCTCCGGTTCTGACGCCAGTGACTTCTTCTTTACTGTGGCTTTGAAAGTTTCAGAGAGTTCAGAGAGAGAAACTTGTGTTTTTCTATAAACCGTTAGGATCTTTTCAGCCTACCTGTTATAAGTTTAAATAATGGGTTTTAAAAAAAGTCTTGCGGTATTTTTATTGAATTTTTTTTTTTTTATTAAAATTGAAATGAATTTTTGATGACTCATGCCCAGCTCTTGACCGATGCTACGACTGCTACTATGCCGGTCTCTTTCGACCAATTCAGCGATTTTATCGCAATTTTCTACGACAGGCCTTCCGGAGCGTGGCGCATCTTCGACCACCTCTACACCAGAACGAAAACGTTGAAACCATCGTTGTGCGGTGTAAATGGAAACTTTATCGGGTCCATAAACTGCACAAATTTTATTGGCGGCTTGAGATGCATTTTTGACTTTATCGTAGTAGTACTGTAAAATATGCCGTATTTTCTCTTTATTTCGCTCCATGTTTGCGATGCTATAACTCACGAACGACTTAAAAGAAACGACAATCAATCAAACAGGTGTTAGCGCGTGAAATGAGCTTTCCGAAAAAGTATAGCATGACCCGATGCGACGAATAAAACGAGAACTACGCGCTTTCAGCGCCAACTAGCGAAAATACCGCAAGACTTTTTTGACAACCTATTAATTACTCAATTTTTCAATTAATAACTTTACATTTTTGTAATTTTTTTACCATCGGGTAAAAAATCATCTTCTATTTTTGCTTAGAAGTCTGCTATGTAGTAAATTTTTTAATTCTCTTTATTTTGAGTACTAATCCACATAGAGACTGTTTTAGCGAATCCGACTGCTAGAATGGTCTATTTATAATTATTGTACGATAAAAAAAGGATTAGTAAATCTCTTCGTAAAGGATTTAAGTAATTTTAACCAGTAAATAATGAGCTTTTACAACTTATAGAAAAAATATATACACATTAATGTATAACTACTTAAATTCTTTTTATAATTAGCAATGTACTGTCATCGGTCGAGCCGTTTTCGATAAATCACGCATTACCCGATGAAATGCCAGAGCAAGCTGAAAACTATTATCGGAGAGTTACTCATAGCTGGCCTTGGCGTACTGGGTTTAAATTGGGTGAGTCTATTATCTAATATGGTTGAATCAGCATAGTTGCTAATTCACAAATATTTTCCACAGGATTGCAGTCCAGTCTGCACTGAACTTGAAGTAGTTGTTTTGGATAGGCTTGCTAAATTTCTTAGATTACCTCTGCATTTTCTACACTCTGCGAAAGGTCCTGGCGGTGGTATAATTCAGAGTTCAGCAAGTGAAGCGATTTTACTTGCTGTGACAGCGCGTGAGCAAATGGTGCAACGAATGACAAAACGAATGGAAATAAGCGAAAGTATTATCAGAAGCAAATTAACTGCATTTTCCAGCGACCAGAGTAATAGTTGTATAGAAAAGTCAGACAAATTAGACTGTTTGCCGATCCAATTGCTCCCCACTGCAGATGATTTTGTACTGCGCGCACAACAGTTGGAAGCAGCGATAAGAGAAGATTTATCTCGAGGACTAATACCCACAATGTGTATAGCTGCACTTGATACAACTGGCACCTGCGCTTATGATGACATCAAAGCACAACACAAATCTGTCAGCATTATCAAATTTGGCTGTATGTGGATGCAGCATATGTAGGCGCTGCTTTGACATTGGATGAATACGCACATTTGCACGACGGATTGCATGATATTGATTCCCTCAATATAAATTTGCACAAATTACTGATGGTCAATTACGATTGTGCAGTAATGTGGCCGAAAGATGCTAGAAAGCTCTTCAAGTGAACCGCATCTACTTAGAAAACAATGAGAAAACTAATAAGCACGACTTGCCTGGTTTCCGCAATTGGCAAATATCCTTGGGTAGACGTTTTAGGGCACTTAAAATCTGGATAGCTTTCCGTACAGTGGGTGCTGAAGGTTTACGTAGACATTGACAACACCATCTGAAACTATCGGCGCGTTTCGAAAAATATATTTTAGTTGATAATCGCTTTGAATTGGTGGCTAAACGCTCACTTGGCATCGGTTGGTTCAGAGTTAGAGGTAAATTGGCAACACGGTTATTGCGACGGCTATTGGACAGTAAAAGAATATATATGGTGCAATCAATACATTGTGCAAAGATTTTCTTGCGTTTTGTTATATGTGGTACGAATACTTAAGAGGAAGACATTAATTTTGCCTGGACTGAAATTCAAAGTGAACTGAGTGGAATGCGTGTAATACAGGAAGAATTGAAAATACCGGATGGCATTGCCAAATGCAAAAGTACTATATGAGAAATTTGTTTGGAATCCTTAAGGAAACGGAAGTCTTTAAATTTAGGTGATATGTATTTATTCAATTCATCTGAGAAGTATAAGTAGGAGTTAATTGAAATAAATACTTAACAAATTTTATTTTACTAGAAATTACAAATATTTATGTATTTTCTTTAACCTTCATAATATGAGTTTCTGTTGATTATCATCTGATGAGTTAACTTATCATCATTCAATTTTACAACGTATAATTAATATCTGTAGATGATGAATTATTGAATAATAAAATAATTTATTATCAAGGTACCGTTAAACATAAAAATATATTTATTTATGAAAGTAATGCAATAAATACTAAATACTAAATGTTATATGCTTTCCATTTTATAATAAATTTTAAATATGTGTTGCACTTTTTAATATACATATATTATTTATTTAACACTTTTCTTGGTGTAGCATACTTTTGAAGAAAATACAATTTATTTTTTAGACGTGACTGTTTCCGAACTCATATGTAGTCAAGGGTGGCAGCGCCATTTTGCCCAGCTGATATATTTGTTAAATACCCTAAAATGCTAAGAAAATGAAGATCTGGTAATAACAGCAAATAATAACAAAATATAAAAAATATTTCGGTCGCAATTTCAAGTCAAACATTTTAGTGAAAATAAATTACCATTTAAAACTACAAAAAATAGTTGTCTTTAATAATCAGTTAAAAAATTTAATTTACGGCAAATAAAGGAAGTGCAATGAGATAGTAAGACCAGTTGACATTTAGTTTCTAGAGCCTACTATTAAGTTTTTCTAATGTTTATTGAACACAAATTTTACAGCATTCGTTGTGTTGGACGAAAACTACATGGCACAAACCTAGTTAATAATACGTTCAAAACCACATATCCAACAAACATTTTGAATAAACCCAGAAATGAGGTAGCCGTAGTCGTTATTGGCGCAGGACTTGCCGGTCTGTCAGCTGCGAATCATTTAATTAAAAATGGTTTCAAACAAACAATAGTACTGGAGGCTACTGATCGTTATGGTGGACGTATAATTTCCAAGCAATTCGGTGATGCTTATTGCGAATTGGGCGCGAAATTTGTGCCCATAAACGCAAAAGATGATACGGTCTACAACATACTGCAAAGCATGAGAGGGCTACCGAAAAAAGTAATACCAAACAAAGACAAATTGTATATAAATGCATTTGGAGAAAAAGTTGATCGGAAACTACCCGAGTTAATAGATAGACTCTACAAGCGGCTTTGTTCACATATACAGTTGGATGAAAAATACAGAACTGGCGCAATGGATGACTTAAATAATTTACACACATATTTTCAAGCTGAAAAATCAAGATTAATAACATCGGTTTTTAATGGAGACGAACGGAAAACTGCAAATGAAATATTCAATTCACTAATCAAAGAGTTTGGCAGCCTTTTAGGTTGCTCGCTGGAATATGTTAATATTGAACATATAACAAAGTTGAAAAATGGTGTCAATTTTGGCAACTACATTTACATACCTACTGGCTTAGACAACATATTACATGTCTTAACGAAAAATCTCTGCAATACGCAGTTAAGGATTGGCAAGCCGGTTGGTGAAATCAATTGGTATATACCGCCAGAAATTGGTGGAAAACGTGTTGCTTGCTTAGATGGTGATGTATTTCGCGCAGATCACATAATTTGCACAGTGCCATTGGGTGTACTTAAAATCTTTTCTGAAAATATGTTCAGACCGTCATTACCAAGCAACAAAATAAATTCCATAAAAAAACTTGGGTTTGGAAGTCCAGTAAAAATTTATTTTGAATACGAGGGAAATATAGACAGCTGGCTGAAGAGTAGTTTGCGGCCATTATGGCAAGCTGATGGTACTAATTCAGATATGACATGGACGAAACAAGTTGTCGAGATATCGAAATTACCAAAAAGCAATAGAGTGGTAGAAGTAATTATTGGTGGTGAATTTTACGAAAAAATTGAGAAATTACCAGATATGGAAGTGCTAACCGAAATTACAAATCTATTGCGTACACTGTTGAAAAATCAAAATATTCCTTATCCTTCTACGATCTTGCGTTCTAATTGGAGTTCACTGGCATGCTATTTGGGTGGTCGTCCTTATTTTTCCACTGGTAGCACAATAAATGACGTTTTAACACTGGCCGAGCCGGTGGGACCCATGTCAAGTCTACTTTTTGCTGGCGATGCAACCATAGTAGAAGGCTTTGGTACTGTAGATGGTGCGCATAAGAGTGGCATTAGAGAGGCGCAACGCATAATCGATCACTACAAAAAACACGAGGCTGTTTAATTAAAACCATAGAAATGAAATGGCAAATGTGATATTTTTTTAATTACGTTTTAATAACATGAACTTTGATTTAAAGTTTATAAATAGCTTACTTATTAGCATATAACACACAACAACAATGCAAAACTGTTAAAAGCATTAAGTAAATAGTATTTGGCTATAATATCAACAACAATAATATATTTAAGCATTTATGTACTAATGGAATATATATATAGTAGAGAGAATGTTAGCAGGCATTCGTTGTCATAGAACCAATTGAAGTACAACTTCAGGTTCGTTCCCTAAATGAGTCATTTTCTTTCTTTATGTTTTAAGTCTTCATTTTTAATACAACTGGTTTTATTGTTTTTATTCCTTGCAGATGTCATTAGCAGCTTCACTAACTTCATGCCAAGAATACTCCATATCCTCTGGCTTGGTGAATCTGGAGCAAACAGCCATACGCAAAAAGTATACATCATTTATTTTACTCGGCACCATATGTATGTTACCGCGTCCGTTAATAAGTCTCAAAAGTTTTTCACTCTTTTCATTAGCACCCTTTAAACGGAAACAAACCAAACCCATATTTACATCACCAACGATTTCAAAACGATTATCGGCTCTGCAGAGATCAGCAAACTGTGTAGCGTAACCACAGTGACGTCTTATGTGTGCTTGTAGATTTTGCACGCCATACAAACGTAGTACAAACCACAATTTCAAAGCACGGAAACGACGACCTAATGGAATTTGCCAGTGTCTATAGTCAGGGGCTGAACCTTGCATGTCGTGCTTCAAATACAATGGGTCCACATTGAAAGCATTCACCACCCAACTGGGATCTTTGAGCCACATAGCGCTGCAATCGAAATTCACCAACATCCATTTGTGTGGATTAAAATTAAACGAGTCTGCTGTTTCGATGCCTTTCATCAGATGACGATATTCGGGGCAAATGAAAGCGGCACCCGCATAAGCAGCATCCACATGTATCCAAACGCCGTACTTGTTGCCAACAGGGCCACATTCGTCTAAGTAATCGAAAGCACATGAATTAGTAGTGCCCAAAGTGACGACGGCCTACAAATAGACATAAAAAATATATTAGAAATTTATTCGAAATTACTGGAGCGTAGATATTCTTATAAAAAATTGGCATAGACATATATGTATGTATGTATGTACTTAAATTTGCTTAAAAAATTTAAAGTATAGACAATTGTCATAACAAACACAATTAGACGTTATATTAAAAACGCTGCTATATTAAAAAATTCAAAACCTTAATTATTTCAAACATTTTTAAAAGGCTTTATAGCTGTGAATTTTAAGCTACTCAATTTTAAATTTTTAATTAAAAAAAATAGCAAAATTAAACTTCTTGTATTCGAAAAAGTATTTTTGCTAGCGTTTTCTAATAGTTAAAAAAACAATATTCGAACACATAACAAATATACTCAAATAATGGAAAAGAAATTTAAAGTAACAAATACATATATGACAAACTTCACTAAAGAAAAATATATTAATTTTATTTCTAAATTCCTTAACCAATGTATTTTACTTATACGTACATAGAATGGTATAAGTCCGTCCTCCAAATCCTTTTTAATTGCCGCTTCTAAAGCCTCACCACGAAGCCGGTTGTCTTTATCAGCTGGTACGCCACGCAATTTAACACCACCAAGTAAACCAGCACGCTCAACCGACGAATGCGCCTGTGAAGAGCTGTATCCAACCAATTTTGAAATGATTGTATTTTCACTCCAGTCTGGATGCAGTTTTTTAACCTCTTCGATTTTCTTAGCTTTAGCACCCAAAAGTGCCACAAGAGTTGCTTCGCTGGCTGTTCCTTGTATCACACCACCGCCTTTACCACCCGAGCAGGCCAAGAATTCCTGGGGCAAACCAATCATTTTACCCAACCAATCCAACATGACTACTTCCAACTCGGTACATGCGGGACTAGCAATCTTTTAAAATAAAAATGATTATTTCTCGAATTTAATAATTGAGAATAATGTCATACAACATACCCAAGAGAAACCGATGCATGCGATCGCACCACTTAACATATCTGCAACAATGGCTGGATATGAGTTGGCTGTTGGAAAGTATGCATGGAACTTTGGACTATGCCAGTGTGTGACGCCAGGCATTATAACGCGTTCAATATCCTTCATAACATCCTCCCAGCTTTCTGGTGTCTCCGGTGCAGCATCGGGAATGAGTGGTCGCAAGTAACCGGGTTTTACATCGGAAAGAACACGTCTGAAATTATTTAAAAACGTTAAATATTTATTTTTTATTTACAGGATGTAGATTGTGTGCATATGTTAAAGAATTGTGAATCTATCAACCGAAAAAGGATGATCTTCAAAAAAAAATTACTGTACATTCCGAATTTTTCTCAGACATGAAGAATCAAAGAAAATTGAGAAAAACTATTTAAACAAAGTATCGTATAATTCCAGTCATCACAAGTATCAGGCCGGATATCCGTCCGATCGAAATTGATATTCGTCACGACCACGGAAGATTTGAAAAGTACAGGTATTACAACGTTAGACATCCGGATAATTCACGAAGAAATTTTTCACAACCACGAAATATTTGATTCCTTTTTTTGAAGAATAGAAAAACTTCCGAAACGAAGTACTAATTTATGGTAATATATTAAAGCTGTCAAAACGGTAAATAGAGCTGAACCGCATATCCGTCCTATCAAAAATGACAGAGCAGAACCCTCTTGACAAAATCTGTCACTAACAGGGCAGTTTTGAAAATCAAGCTTTCAAAAATCATCTAATTTATTGAAAATAGTATCAGACAGATAACAATTTATTTGTTAAATATTGCCGTAATAGTAAAATTCAGCCGTAAAACAATAAATAACGTGACAATGCAATGAATGGAGCCTAATGCCGTTCGTATTATTATTTCACTTTTAATTAGTTATATAATTACAAGGTTAGCTAATTATTTGAAGCTAAGATTAACAGCACTCATACATAGACATACATACATCTAAATGCAGTTATGCTTATATATACTATGTATGCTCATTGGTTCGCAGTGAATATATAAATATGTAAGTACATTCACCGAGTTTCATTGAAGAACAAGCACACGTGTTGCTCATTGTGTTTGCTGCCAGTTTTACTCATTCATTTGGCTGGTCGTTTTTCTTAGATTTGTAACTGAAGGCTTAAATGCTAATTATATTGCAATAAGAAATGAAAGTGCGGAACCAGTCATTCGGTTTGACCTTAAGGCGTGACAGAAAATGTACCGAATGTTTTTTTTTGTGATTTTGTGCTTTTGCTTAGTATATTTTTATTTTTGTATTTCAATGTCGGTATTTGAAAGTGAGAATTATTGATGGAATGGAGCGCAACTGAATTAAAATTTGCATATATACAGACATACATACATACATATGTATGTATGTATAAGTACATATAACAATTGTAACTAATACATGACTTCTTTGGTAAATAACAAGTTTTTGTATATAAAAGTTGGATGTAAAATTTTTAAGCATTTTAATATTTGAATATTAGAGAAAAAAATGTCATATGTACATATAAATAATAATTTTTTTTGTACAATTTTTGTAAAAATTATTTTTTTTATTAATTTCAATATTAGAAAAAAACCTCATTTGCATAATTATATGTTTTCTTTCGTTTTTTTTTTTTATTTTAATCAAGTAAAAGCACAAGGAGATTAAATTTATAACTGCCACTTCGAAAATAATCTCAATCTTCTTTATTATTACATCAATTAGAAAAATGGAAAACACACAAAATTGTAGATTTTTATGAAAATAATTTGACAATTGACCATTCGAAAACGGCAAAAAAGTTCAATCACTCAAAAATCGAAATCGAGAGCGAAAAGTGACGACACAAAGCAAGAAAGTAAACGATTTTGTGCTAAAGAAATTTGAGAGAGATAAAATTATCATTATTATTACTTGAAATAAAACATTTTTTGATAAATCTAAACTTTGACGCGATAAAATTTTAAATTTAACTATGCTCCGACAAAATATTTTCTTTTGGTGCACATTGTCAAACATGTACAATAAATTTTGAAAAATAAATCAGTTGATATGCTTTCTACCGCTATTAACGCTATCTGATTTGCATTTGGTAGAGAATTTTAACGAGCGCACTTAATCTTAATAGGAAGTGTAACCTCCTATAGTAAGTTTTTTTATAAAGTTGCGATCGCATAAATATATCTCTTTCGAAACTTAGTATTTCGTATTTCTAGAAAAGTAAGCAAATTCTTACAAAAATTCTAACTTATCACATTAATACCTAAAAACCGAGATTATTATTTTTTAATAATTTCCCGTCTTTAACTTTGTAAAATTAAACAAAAATTGTAATCTTAAGTACGCGTTCATTATTATAATACAGTTATGTAGAAATATGTTTGTATACTATATAGAGACTTTACTCTCAATTGTAAGTGGCTTGACTTGTGTTAAATAGTGATAAGATTTCATGAGATAGCACGTTTCACAGATAGTGGCTCTCTCTTAAGTGCGTTTTCTACATTTTTTATTAGCTCTATCAATAATTAATTAATATTATGTTAGTGACATCCCTTACATGTCTGTTTCTTTTCTTAAAGATAGAGCTACAAGTTCAATACCAATGTATATTCATTTGGGCAGATTTTTGACACTGCTGAGTGATCAACTTTTTTTCTTTATTTTGCTTTGCTTACCTATCGCGTATATTCTCCAAATAATCGGCGATATAATCAACCATCGTTTTAGCAAAATCTTTGAACTCGGGTGCCTCCATGTCGATCTAAGGGTTAATAAAATTAAATTTTTATTTTTCATAAAACCATATTTTATAGTAAAGATAGTTTCCTGTTAATAAAGCAAATACCATTTTGAAAATCTATATACACAACTTACCGACACGTTAGGGTCAAGCTTATCCATATTTATATCAGAAATACCCTTCACCAAATTTTCCAAATTATTATTCATTTTATTGAAGAGTGTTTTATAAATTTTGACTTTTTGCTACTTTATAGAGAAATAGAATAGAAAGAAATATGTTAAGTAAAAGCAGTCACAGTAATGGATATGCATGTGTTTATTAATAATGCAGGTGTTCCATATCTAACAATGTACTTAAGTTTTTATTAATTTATACAAATACTGTACGTAGGTATTTATAAGTATATTCATAGGTTATACTTTCCAACTAAGCCCATTGCTACTAATAATTCATTATTATTATTTATTTTATTCACACAATGAAGAACATTTGAAAAAAATCGTTTTTTTCTTCATATATTTGTAGAAAATATCCAAAGCTGATGGCTTTTATATATATAAATTATAACGATTTTTGAAAATTAAAAATTTAATAATATTATCGGCTTTTTTTTTTAATTTCTAACACTTTAATTATCTCATATTTATACACGATTTATGGTTACATTCATTGATCTTTGGTAAAATATGAATTTTATTTTTGGAAAAAAAAAAAATTCGTGTTCCCTGAGGTAGGGGCTATAAAATTGTGTTTCTTTGGATTTTGTTTTTAAGCCAATGTAAACCTAACAATGTACTTAATTTTTTTGTATTCTTATTCTAGAATTTTGATGGTAAAAAAATCGTTTTTTTTTCATATATTTAAAGTTTAGACCCTTAAGGACATATCCTCCAAAGGATTTTTAAAAATTAAAATTATTTTAAGAGCTACAGTTACATATCCTCCAAAGGATTTTTGAAAATTAAAATTATTTTCAGAGCTTTAGTGACGCAGTACCTAGCCCGGTTCGGCTTGACTCACTTTTTTAAACCCGTTTTTCTCGAAACTACTTTGTTCCACACGGCATTATCTCAAGTTCTATACAACCGATTTACTTGAAATTTTGTGTGAACCTTCTTTATATAATCCTTTATCGTTTCTACCAGCATCGTGTCAAAATTTTTGTTTTTAATATTTAAAAAAAAAATTCAGGAATTTCAAAAAAAGCGTAAAAAATAATTTTATTAAAAAAAAAAAAATCGTGTTCCCTGATTTTCCTTACTGATTAAGAATTTCTTTTGATTTTTTTTTCAGACCACAAGGAGAGTCAGGATCAATGTCACCAGGATGCGCCCCCTCTTATTATTTTAATTTTGAATATTTTTTTGTAACATTTTTTTCTGTATTCTTAAGATATCAATAAAGACACCATAAAAAAATGGATGGTAAAAATATTTTTTGGTTTTTTTTTAAATAAAATTCAAAAAACTGCTCAAAATTTGAATTCTAGACTAGAATTCCCCCTTAAGTATTTTTGCTTATCGTGTCTGGTAATCATAAGTTTCATTCATAACTATTTATATATAAATAAATCGGAAAAAAAATTTTGGATTACATATAATATATGTTTTTACTTTATTTATATAATTAAAAAACATATGATTTGTTAAAAAATATTTAGAATATTTTTTTTGTTTTTTTTTGAAAAGTTTAAAAGCACGAGATTTTAATTTTTTAATTTACATAATATAATTATTTTTCAAATAAGTTTACAATAGTTTCATTAAAGTGGGAAGCACTAAATTCAATATTGCACTAATATCAATATAAATAAATGTAAAAAAATATACATACATATGTGTATAATAGGCAAAAAAAATCAAGAAAAAATATTAATTTTTGTTGTAATATAATTGAATGATAAAGTTAGCCAAATAATTTCTTTAAACATAGTAATTTTTGACTCCAAGTAGTCTTCCATAACCAATTTTATAGAAATAAAAAATATAAAAATATAAGTTTTAAAATTACAGTTAACGTATTAAATAGTTGTAAAACCTACATATTTAATCGTTAATCATAATTTTAATAAATAATAAGGAGTATTTAAAATTATGCTCACTATACTCGTATCAGAAGTGTATCGGCTTAAATGCCTAAAAATAGGCAATGATTAAAATAAGATGATTTTTGGCTCGCTAAAGTTATATTTCTAATACAATCGAAAAACTGACTGGTCATCGTAAGAAGAAATATAACGTATAATAAATAAGCGGAAAAAATCAAAGCGATCGGATGATTAGTTTTTGAGTGACAACTCGGCCAAAGTTGGAAAATGCAGTTTTGAGCAAAACCCGTTCAAAGATATGCTGATTGATATTAAAAATTTAGTACTATGTTATTTTTAAATGTAATTAGACTACCCAAATACGCAAAAACAATATACATTATATATATATATTTTTAATTTTAACTGCAGGTATGTATATATGTTCTTTAAACTACTGATTTTATAAAGAAAACCTAAATTACTAATAACAAATGAACCTAATAGTACCGTGCATGTTTCTATGTTTCTTTTTCTACGTGCTACGCCCCTGACTTATGCGCTCCGAAACCCATTGGCAAAGATTCAATGTAAATATTTAATACATACATACATACATTTACCTATGTGCTTATGTACATATGTATGTATGTATATATTATGCGTTTTATGCAAATATACTATAAAAGCTTATACGAAATATTGTTAGCCTTGTTATTTGTGTATCAAATCGACAGGTAATTAAAAGAATAAGCATTAATAAAGTAAATTTGTGCTGTTAATGCGTATATATGTATTTGTGTATGTATGTATATTTTAGCTTGAATATGAACTAACAGTAATGTAGTTAGCATAACATAACATAGTAAAGCAAAAGAATTTGTGTTAATGCACTTGTGTATTAGCCAGTTCACAAATATGTACATACATACATATGTATATCTTTACAATGGGTATATGCACTTATAAATTTGTATGTATACGGATTTGTAGCACACGATTATTGGAAAAGGCACAAAACTAGAATTTTTTTTAACTTATTTATACCAAAATTTTTAAGAATTATTCTCTTATTATATTATATAAAAAATATTATTTTAAAAGAATTATTAAAAAAAAATGCATAAAAAACATCTAACAATAAAATAAAACAATTACTAAAAAAATATTTATTAAGAAATTTGGTAATAAAAAAAAATTATTTTTTCTACTTGTTTTTTTTTTTTTTTATTAAAGTTATGAAAATTTCCTTTTCAGCACACTCACCACAATTTAACTTTGTATATGTCTGCACTTATTTACACTTTGTAATTCTAAGTAAATTTTATGAGCAACAAATTCAATTAAAACTGCCGCACAACAATAAATGGCAATAAAACCTATTAGCACTATAATACTTGTATATAAATATATTTATACAGAACAAAACGAGTGAGCTCGCGGCAATGCTGTTCACTACTGTTCGAGTTAACTAAAGCACGAGCGTTTATCAACTGAAAAGACTTCAGTGATTGAAGCGAAATTTAAAGCAAAAAGCCCCGCAGGACCGGTTCAGCAAAAGCGGAGCAACGAAAATGCGCAGGTGCCTTCTAAATATATGTACATACATACAAATATATATAATATAGACCAATTGTAACAACAAGTGGTTGGTTGACACACACACACACACTTTTATATTTGTATATTTGTACATAAGTATGTTTATCTGCTGAAGCGCGTTTGCTTAATTCTGTGAATGCAGTTCATAGCGTTTTAATCAGCGTTAGATGCAAGCGAATCTTATCAGAAAAACCCAACTACAAATAAAGCTAAAACAGCACCTTAACGATCGAAGTGTGCGGAACTAACAGCAACGGTGGAAACGTGCAGCAGCTCGTGAGAAGTCTAAGCAAGATAACACTCTTATATGTATATACGAAAGATTTATAGTAAATATTTGTATATATATGTATGTATGTATATGTATGTAACTATCGATAATCAATTATAAAAAAAGAAACATTAAGCCCGAACTGTCAAATGTTACGCATGTGTAGACTCTTCATACGTACATATGTATGTATGTATGGAGGTACATAGATACATCCCTTAAGGGTGATGCGTGCGATTTTATGTTGGTGACAGTGAACCTTTCTCGGAAATGGATCATTAGTTTGAAGTGGCGGTAACTTAATGGTGCTGAAAGCTGGTAAAGCTCTATTTAAGTGACAGATGTCGTAATTGTGAGAGCTTGTGTAAAGCTTAGCGCATATAGTTTTTGGTTCGTAGCACACTTATAACATAAATGTACGTAATTTTCAGCTTTTTTGTTTTGAAAGTGAAACTTTTTCTCATTTTATATGTATGTATATGTTTTAGGTGAAGTAATCGCCATACAGAACATCAACGCTTTTTGCGAAGTTTAAGAGCGACTACGTTTGATACTCCCTCTTGTCCCTTGAACTCCGAAGCTCCTAGATACTTAAGACGAGTTGTAGATAGCTCAAAACACAGGCATATGTATATACTTAAGATATTCCATCCCGCCCTGATCCGCTTGACAGCTCTTTCGGAAACTTAGTTGTATAAGGTGTATTCCAAAGTAAACAGGACTTAAAAAAAAAACAGAACAAATGGTTTTTTCGGCAAAATCAATTTATTTTATTCAAAATAGTTTCCTTCTGCTTCAATACAGCTTTTTCCACGGTCCAAAAGCATGTCGAAGGAGTGTTTTAGCTCGTTGGCCGGTAAGGCCGCCAGTATGCCGGTGCAAGCCTTTTTAATGGCCTCTAAGTCTGCATAACGCTTTCCTTTCATGGGCAAATGCATTTTTTCCGAAAAGGAAGAAGTCGTGCGGTGCCATATCAGGTGAATACGGGGAAGTGGTTACTGGTTAAAATGTGATTTTTGGTCAAATAATCGGTCACAAGATGTCCTTCAAATGTTGGATTCTGAGCAATTTTTGGTCTTCAGTCAATTGGTGCGGAACAAACCGTGCACACACCTTTCGAAAGCCCAAATGTTCGCTCAAAATGCGATAAATCGATGTTTTGGAGATTTTCAATTTCCATGAATTTCAATAATGATTTCGGCTGATTTTTGATGAATTCACACATGAATTCGATGGAATTTCCGGTAACCACGGATTTTGATTGGCCCACATGTTGATCGTCATTTATGTCCTCACGGCCACTTTGAAAACGTTGAAACCACTCGTGCACTCTGCTACGGGATGGGCATTCATCGCCATAAACTTGTTTCATCAATTGAAACGTTTCGGTAAAAGTTTTACCAATTTTAAAACAAAATTTAATGTTGGCTCTTTGTTCGAAGCTCATTTTCGCACTGATAACACAAACATACTGACACTTAAAACGCAATAACTTCACTTCCAATCAATGAAATGTCATGAAATTCTCACTGGACAATCGATAAAGATAGCAAATTCTAACGCACCAGTCGACATATACATGGCGCCACCAGGGGGCGCTAGACTTACTTTGGAACGCACCTTGTATATGTTTTTAGTGACTTTCGTATTTCCTGTACTTGTTCGGTATGAGTGAAAAAGAAGTAACAGAAGATATTTGTTACCACGACAAAATATTTTTTGATTCGCATTTTATATTATGTAACTCTCGGCCAGTATATGTATGGTTAATATTTTTTTTATTTCTACTGTCGAAATTTAATGAAATATACTAGTAAACAGGTGGAATCGAATCGGACCTTCATAACTATAAAACTGTTGCATGGCAAAGGCTGTAGCCCTTTTGGAGGTCATTCCTTTAGTTATTAGGATAATTTATCTGGTATTAAAGTTAGTTTATAAGATATCTCAATCAACTATAATGACTTAGTCTAGCATAACTTAGTAATATGCCTGTCATTGAAAGCAATTATCAAATATTTATTTTTGACAGTATTTAAATAGTTGTTACTAAGCTCCCATATCCACATAACATTTAACGGTTCTCATGTACATATATATACATACGTGCAAGAATTAACAATTTTTATAAAGATTTTCTATTAAATTAAATTAAAAACATTTTTGGGCCCTTATTTTCAATTCTTCACACTAAAGCGGCCCTGTCAAATAACCCTGGAAGTATACATGCATATGTACATATGTTTAAAAGTAAGTACCGTTGTTACGAACGTTTAACATTCACTTTTAACTACTATTGTGCTACAATAACAATTCATAAGTCAATACATACACATATGCATATTTACACAGTTTTGCAGATGCATAACTGTCGTGTGTCCATGAATAGATACATACATATGTACATAGTATGTATGTGGTTCTAGTCGACATCTTATTTGCTTTTATAAAAGCGAAACCAACTTACATACATACATACAAACAAAAATATGTGCACAGGTACATGATCTTATCGAAAAATAAACGCTTTTAATGAATTAAATATTTTTTCTTCCGAACTGGTATCGATTCTGTTCGCTGTTGAGTGAATCATAAGACGCTTGAAATCTCGATTTCGACCAGTATTATTTTTCGTAAAACTGTTATTTATGTAGTTAATTAAGGCATAAGTAAACTCATGAACAGTTAAAGCGCCGACTCGATGTTACTGACGCGTGTTTATGGGTACGTATACATATGTATATTGTTGTATATGTATATGAACTTTTAAATTTTGTTTGGCGATATTTACAGTAATAGAATTTATATTTAAAGTAAAATATATATACATATGTATGTTTGTATACAATAACTAGTAAAATTTACTCTAATTTACATACATACATTTAAACTTGATTTGCAGCTTATAAAAATGGACCACAGATAATAATAAGATTTTCTTGATTCCACAGCCGATTTGCAGGAGGACTTTTTTTGCTTAAAATTATCTTAAATCCAAAAACCAAAAACACGCTATTTTATCGATGAATACACGTAATTATCGAAGGGCTAGTCAAAACCTTGATGGTGAAATCAAAAAAATGACTTCAAAAATCGAAATTATTATCAATAATTGTCTTCGTTCGCTCAAAAAATTCTGGATGGATCAATCTTTCGGTTTCCGTTTCCGTGAAATTTTCTTCACCGACTCTGAAAAAAGTTTAATGTTTTGGTATCCCATTATATACATTAAGCTAAAAAATTCTAACAAATCATTACACATTATTATTTTAAAACGGTCTCAAAAACATGTACACAGTCAATTAATACAAAAAAATTAAACAGAGTAATAAAGAATGCGAGTATAATATGATGAGATGTCAAGATACTAGCGTCTATGATGCGACTCTCTCATATACAAGTGAAAGGCCTAAGTTCGTTTCCGACGTTCAATCGTTCTAATAAGGCATAACACTATTTGTTGATTAGTAGAACTACCATGTTCAAAGTAGTCGATGCCATGTGAATTAAGAAAAAAGTTCTCTATTAGCCTGTTGTGTTTTCGGGAGATTTGGATGACTTTCACGGGACAACAACCGACTGCCAGTTGGATTCACGTGTCATTATTTCATATACGAGTATTTCACGCAGAAAGTAATTTTTATTGCGTTTGATCAAGTATAGACCAATCAATAGATAGAGTTAAATGGGATTTCCATTTATTGCATTCGTCCAGCGAAAATTATTGTGTTTTAATTGTAATTAAATAAATCATTTCAATAACTTTTAATTTCTTGAAAACTTTCTTCACAATAAATTTGAGCGAAAATAAACTCATCAACATTCTTAGAACATTTCAGAGTTAGCGAACCCAGCAAATAGTAGTGTAAAAATCATATTTTGCAGATTAACGTAATATACATATACAACAAATGTGTATATGTAAACTTGTAGGCATGTATAGAAAAAACATAAATACATAAAAATTATTACAAAAAGCTATCAATTTAATTTTGATAATACATTTTAAATTTACATATGTATATATGTACAAGTATATTAAATCTATGTTTTAAACTATCTTTCATTCATTATTTATTTAGCTTGGCTTTTATTTTATTTTCATTTAATTCAAACATTGCCCATTGTCTGACGTAATCTGAACTGAGTGACGATAACAGCTTCCAACATAATAATAGCAGCAACAACTGCCATCAAATCTGTACTTCACCCTGCTTCTAACCACTTTCATTAGCTTCGTTAGTTCCAGTGATTTTTCGACTTCTAAAGTGGTCACGGGCATACATATAACATATGTACATAAGTATATAAAACAAGTAAGGAAGAGCTAAGTTCAGGTATAACCGAACATTTCACCCTCTTCAACTTGCAGGGATTAAAGCCAAAAAGTACCTTCAGGTGCTTAAGGTCAAGGTTTGTTAATTATATGGGTCTAGGGCGATTCACCCGATTTTATACATTTTAAGTACAAATTATATACAAAACACGCTCTCTTAAATTTATTAAGATAACTAAGAATCCAGAATTCTCTCTGAGTTTCAATTATAAATCTGACACATTGACCAATATTATCGGTAAAAAGTCAACTTTAGGTACTGGGATCCAAATAATGTATTCGGTACCTAAGGACTTCAACAGTTTTCGTTCGATTTGGACAATTTTTGAGCATAAGGTGGACTCTAAAGGCATTATTTGTGCAAAGTTTTATTCCGTTTTATTAATTGCTTCTTGATTTGTACACTCGAAAGAATCAGATAGATCTTAAAACTGTGTTATATGGGTAGTAGGTGTGGCTGTAGTCCGATTTTGCCCATTTTCACACAGTAATATAAAAAGAAAAAGAAATTCGGAAGAATGCCACATACCAAATTTGGTTGAAATCGGTCGGGTGGGTCTCGAGATAAGTGTTTTCACCTAAAAGTAGGCGGTGCCAGGCCCATCGTCCAATTTTGATCCCGGCTTTACTAAAGCTCTGTCATATCATCTCGAGGGTAAAATTTAATGTCTCTGGCGTATTTAGTTATTGATTTATCGCGCGAACGGACAGACAGACAGTCACCCGGATTTCAACTCGTCTCGTCATCCTGATCATTTATCTATGTATAAATAACACTATATCTACCTCGCTTAGTTTTAGGTAATACGTACAACCGTTAGGTGAATAAAACTCTTATACTCTGTAGCAACATGTTGCAAGAGTATAAATATACATACACAAGTACATGTATATCAATATATTATATCGTTTGTACACACGCACTCGTACATAAAAATTATGAGTCTGCATTTGCAAGCAAATAAAGGGTGCTTCAATGTGAAATTTCCCTTTAATGAAAATTTGATTTCTAATAACAGAGAATTTAGTGTAATATCTGGAAATATTAAAATTAAAATATGGTTAAAAATTTTTCAAATATGTAGATGTTATAGTGGTTCGATCTGAACAATTCGTTCGAAGATTGTCGCGTTGCCTTGGAAAAACTGCCAAATTGCGTGAAGATATCTTATAAAATAAAATTATCATCTATATGTTGACAGATGCGTTAGAATCTGCTATCTTTCTCGATTGTCCAGTGAGAGTTTCCTGACATTTCATTGATTGGAAGTGAAGTTATTGCGTTTTAAGTGTCAGTATGTTTGTGTTATCGGAGCGAAAGTGAGCTTCGAACAAAGAGCCAACATTAAATTTTGTTTTAAAATTGGTAAAACTTTTACCGAAACGTTTCAATTGATGAAACAAGTTTATGGCGATGATTGCCCATCCCGTAGCAGAGTGCACGAGTGGTTTCAACGTTTTCAAAGTGGTCGTGAGGACATAAATGGGCCAATTAAAAATCCTGATCCCGGAAATTCCATCGAAACTGTGCATGAATTCATCAAAAATCAGCCGAAATTTTAAATTCATGGAAATGGAATTGAAAATCTCCAATACATCGATTTATCGCATTTTGAGCGAACATTTGGGCTTACGAAAAGTGTGTGCACGGTTTGTTCCGCACAAATTGACTGACGACCAAAAATTGCTCAGGATCCAACATTCGATGGACATCTTGTGACCGATTATTTGACCAAAAATCACATTTTAACCATTAACCACTCCCCGTATTCACCTGATATGGCACCGCACGACTTCTTCCTTTTCGAAAAAATGTATTTGCCCATGAAAGGGAAGCGTTTTGCAGAGGCCATTAAAAAGGCTAGCACCGGCATACTGGCGGCCACACCGGCCAACGAGCTAACCCACTCGTTCGACAAGCTTTTGGACCATGCAAAAAGCTGTATTGAAGCAGAAGGAGACTATTTTGAATAAAATAAATTGATTTTGCCGAAAAAATCTTTTGTTCTGTTTTTTTTAAGTCCTGTTTTCTTTGGAACGTAGCTTGTATAATAAATATTTTAGTTTTAAAGAAAAAAAAAGTTATATAAACCATAAAACAATGCCTATCAGTACACCCTATGCATTGAGACCTCTTATCAAAAAGCACCAACGTCACTGCTTGGGTGACGATGTACGCAGCATCAACTGCTACACACGCATACTCGCCTATACGCAAGTACTACATAAACGTGAGAATGTGAGTTATGCGTGGATAAATGGGGGTTTCCTCACTCTCGGCACACTTTTACGATACATACTCGTATTTGCACAACTACTCTTCATGCCAACAGGTTGGGAGTTACCATTGACTCATGGGCGCCAAATTTCTCTTCTCCCTCCCCATTTACGTCAATCAATACTATAATACGTTTGAGAGTCACTCGTTGCTGAAATCTGTAAAGAAACACGACAATGGCATTTCTCCAGCAGTTTGACTTTTATTTAATTTATTTATGCGTTTGAACTGAGTTAAAAGCCGACAGCTGCGAGCAAATAACTGGAAACTGGGAGAGGAGATATAAAAAATCAATATTATTGTTGTAGTGCATTTTTTATAGACTTATGTTTATAATGGGAAGATTTTAGATTTTTTGATCGCCAAATAGGACTGTTTTGTTTACAATCCAATGTTGAAGCGGATTGAGGGCCTTGTATTAGACAGACAGCCGATCACTACATGGGAATCCCATCTAATCCGAGAAAACGGAGTCCATCACCTTTCCGCCCAATAGACAAACCTTCTTTAGAGCAAGTTCGACGGGTGAAATCCACTATTTTGACTGTTTCTTGGGTTTGTATCCATATTATCCTTCAGATTGCGTTAAAACTGTAGTCTCTTGGTTACGCACATTATCCATCGCACAGTCATTTTGGAGAATACGACCTACATAGTCTATAGAAATGCCTACAATCACAGCTATCCTGAAAACTTTATATCAGAGGGTGCCAGTACGGGATCGTGGTTTTTTGTAACATTAACTTTCGCGGGATCTGGAAGTGATTAATTAAAATCAAATATTTTTAGACTGTTGCTACCGAAGGAAGAGAATATACGACAATATTGTCTTTTTTATATTGAAAACAAAGTTACGACTCCAATTCCACGGAAAATAGTCGTATATAATAATAGCACAATCCGTCGGTGAGGTCGTTTGCACGAACTTCCTTCCCTATATATGGTTCCTTCCTTGATTTTTTATCAGATATCTCAATTTAAGTCGACACCGAATGGTTTAATGCTGATTGGAGACAGCTATAAAGTAATTTTTATGCTAGTCAGAACAAAAATTGATATAAGCCGGCGGTCGTCATATAGTGTTTTCGAAGGTTATTCTGATACTTGAAGTCCTCAACCAAAAAAATTTTAATTTTAAATTTTTTTCATGGTGGATCTAATTTTTGGTACTCCATTGTCAAGTTGAACCCCTATCCTAGCCTAGCCATATATTTATACAGGTATGTTCTTATCCGCATAAAAATAATATAAACATGAGCTGAGTAGAGGTCCAAGGATAATAAATAATTCATGAATTTTAGGAATTCATGTGGTTTTGCCAACATTTTCTGAAAAATTATTGTAGTCGAGTAAAACAATAAAATAAAATAAAATTAAGCTTCTGATGGTGTGAGCTTTTCACATCATCCTAGCTAAGCGAAACCCTCTTAAAAAGCTCAAAGCGGAGTCCTATGATATTGCTCTACCATATAATGTCATACACAACGAAATACTTGTATTCTAGCTGCAGTTGTAGGATAGGATGTAAAATATCGACTAAATAGCTCATACACCTATTCAAATGCAACGAAGGAATTATATCGTATTAGATTTCAGTAAGCTAACTATGCTTTGTTAGAATAAGTAGGCATTTTAAGGTAAACAAAGCTTGATCTTATCCTGGAACAGGTTGCAGTACACAACTGCAGTTCCTATTCTTCCACTTATGATAACATAATATCTTTCAAAACTTTGAGTTGAGGTTTCTTAAAAGGAGATCAACCTGGCTTTAGCTAAAACTGTCGCTTGACGAGGAAATTCTGGCGGATTTTCGCCGTTTTGTCAATGAGAACGAAGCCAACAGCAATAGGCACTATCAGCTTGTGGAATCTGGGCACGCCAACGACCACGTTCGTAGCAATTGATGGGATGGAGAAGGTTTTGTCAGTAAATTCTATGAAGTCAAATTACTAAGGAAGGTGCGGTTCAATGGAAAAGCATTGAGATTATGTTATAAATATAACTATCTGAGACCATTGCATTCAATTTACACTATTTACTCAACCGCCGGTTAAGAACTAAATAGTCCTACATTCCCACGACAGTTGGGTCTACGTAACTGTAATGAACCCGGATTAACCGGCCAAGGACTGTCAACTGAGCAGAATTCTATCGCTGCATCAAAAACAACTATATCGCTAGGTCTGAGTCCTAATAAGACGCAGTTGAGGAAGCTATAAACCTGCCGAACATTTCCAGAATTCGTTTCGGTGTCTTCTGAAGAACATCTGTAGAAAGAAACCTATCTCCTATATTAAACAAGAAAGTTTTCTTAGGCATCATTCTTGCTGTTGTCCGCTTAGAGTGGATCTCGGAATTTCGGAATTCTGCCGCTACAACAACAACAAGAGGCGTTTCCCACTCATCCAACACTCCTCTCCACTTGATCAGTCCCGTCGAAACAGCACGTTTCCGTCTATTGTTAGAAGACAACTTATCTGAATCTTACCATCCAAACGGAGATTAATCGTTACAAGTTTATCCTGTAATACTTTGAGAAAATCAAACATACAACCAACCGCAATTCGGACACAACCAACTTTTGAGAAACGCAGAAGCATTCTCGATAGAAAGTTATTTAGATTAGATTAGATTATTAACGAGGTAATGCACCGCGACCTAGGGTCTATTGTGCCCTCTCCTATATCACATAACTTCCCAAAGTTCCAACAGCCTGAAAAGTTCCAGGAGTTTGCCGGGCGCTATTGAGGTGATGTGATCCCTGCTAATGTATATGGAACCCAGGGCCTTAAGCCTTCTTCTGCAGATTGCTGTACAATCCAGAATTAGGTGTGCTGGTGTTTCCAGTTCCAGGTCGCAGAACCGGCAGTTAGCACAGGAGACTATGCCTATGTTGGACAGGTGCTTCCTGAGCTTGCAGTGCCCTGTGTAGATCGCGACGAGAAGGCTGAATTTGTCTCGGGGGAGGTTGATTAGTGCTTTGAACCTTGAGAGGTTGTACCCCCCTAGAAGCAGCTTGGCATGGCGCATATTTGTTGCCTGCTGCCAATGCCGTTCTCTCTCCGTGAGGAGCAGCTCCTTAAGGGTGTGTGACCCTACCGCTATGCATGGTTCTGGTCCCATCATCTTGGAAGCTGCCGCAGAGCGGCACCAGGTTGCACAAGGATAGGCGGTTTAGCCTTTCTATATATTCCTCTACTAAAAGCGATTTGGTCTCATATGCTGAGATCGCTTTTAGTGCCGCTTGACTATCGCTGAGAATGGCTATGCGCTGGTTGCGATAGTTGCGGCGGAGATTGATTTCTACGCACTGACATTTGGCAAAAACTTCAGCCTGAAAGATACTTGGGAAGCATCACATTGGTATGGACAGCTTAGTACGCGGTCCCGCAATACCTGCCCCAATACCTTCCTGTATTTTTGAGCAGTCAGTGTACCACTGGATGGTACTGTCTTCCAGCACCATTTCCAGCGTGGAATCGCTCCACTCCGTCTTGCTGCCCATAGTAACTCTGTAGTTCCTTTTGAAATTAATCCTCTTCGTGGTGCCTTCCTTTGGGAGAAGGACCAGCGGTGTGCTTTCCGCTAGTGCCTCCATCTGTCGAGAGGACATTAGCTTCCCTCTTCCGTAGCCCTCTGCTGAAATTAGCAGCATGATATGTTTTGCTACTTGTTTTATCACCTGATGCAGCGGTGCGAGATCCAGAATGACCTCCAGTGCCCCCGTGGGGCATGTGCGCATTGCCCCCGAAGCACAGACACAGGCAACCCATTGCATCTTTGATAGTCTACGGACCACCGAAGACTGCTCTGCCTTGGCAGCCCAGGCAACCACTCCATATGTGGCGATAGGCCTTACAATCATGGTATACAGCCATCTCATGATACCTGGCTTGCATCCCCAGAATCTGCCGGCCAGGCGTCTGCATACCATAAGTGCTTTAGTTGCTTTGGACAGCGTTAAGTCCAAATGCTTACTCCACCGTAGGGATGAGTCTAAGATGAGGCCAAGGAATTTGACCTCCTTCGACATCTCCACCTCCATGCCTCCAATTGTTAGGGGCCTCAAGCCCGGAAGTCATCTCCGCTTAGTGAAAGGGATCACGGTAGTTTTTGCTGGGTTGATGTTTAGCCCTACCGTGTTGCACCATCCCTACGCTAGGTTTAAGCCCCTTTGAACAATGTCGCAGATAGTATTCTCAAATCTACCTCGCGTCATTATGACAATGTCGTCCGCGTACCCCTGACAGCGGATTCTATTGCTGGTGAGCAGCTCAAGGAGCTCATCTACTACTAGGCTCCATAGCAGAGGGGAAAGTACTCCACCCTGTGGGCAGCCCCTTGTGGTGCCAAGACGAATCTTGTTTTCCCCCACCGTTGTTTCCGCTATCCTGGTGCGCAGTAGGGCTCCTATCCATCTGCATACCGGCGCTGTTACGTTCCTACCCTCCACTGCCTTGATCACGCTAGTGTGACATGGATATCCATGAGTGTGAGACGCGAGAAAGTTATTTATAAGTTAAGCGGTTTCTAAAACAACGAATTAAGGAATACGACAATACGCTAATTTTTATTGAAAATTTTTCAAATACCTACTTTTTCAAGTATTTTTGTCCACTAAATTAAAGCGAAACAACAAATTAATTAGTTGAATTTCCATATAACAAAACTTGGAAATCACTTTAGCTTATTATTATTGGTCGAAAGCACAGTTACCCTGCTCTGACTTATAGATAATGTAAAAAGAAACAAGTAACCATATTAATTAAATGCTAAGTATTTTCAAAAACATAAAGTTTCGTTTACTGCGCCAAAGACGCCGGTAAATTGAGTAGGGTATTTTGTCCACCTGGTAGGTATGCAACACCACGCGATCTCGATAGTTGATAAGCAATATCTTCAGCTGCTTCGATACGACGCAACTCTACTAAACCATCACCAGCTTCACCAAAGGCCTTAGCCAAAAGATCAGCAGCCGAAGCATCACCCTCAGCAGAAATAATGGAAGCCAATTTTTGTTGTTCAGCCTTTTCTACAACGAAACGTGCCTTTTCGGCCTCCTGCTGTGCAACTTGTTTCATTTCTACAGCCTGAGTGAATTCACGGCCAAAGGTCAAATGTGTGAGAGAGATATCATCAAGAATGAAACCGAACTGTTTGGCACGCTCAGTAAGTTCTTCTGATACACGCTGAGATACCATCTACATCAGATATAAAGTAAACTAATGTTAAGAAATTAAGCAACATTATATCAGTACACTTACCTCACGTTGAGTAATCAATTCACCAGCATCGAATTGAGCCACAACCGCCTTGAGCACCTCAGGGGCAATTGATGGCAGCACCCTTTCGTCGTAATCTTGACCAAGAATAGTGTAAATTTTAGGCAATTGGTCGGGAATTGGACGGTAGAGGATACGTAATGTGATGTTTACATTTTGTAAATCCTTACTGCCCGTGATGACGGGTACATTTCTTGGCTGTGAGCGAATATCATATATGATGGGTCTTTGTACCCATGGAATGAAGAAATGTGTGCCTTCACCTACAACATCTTGTTGTACACCGGTAAAACGATCAAATATGACAGCACGGTGACCACCATCTACATTATATAACGCCGAATTCACAACTCCGCCTAGGACAGCAACACCAAGGCCTAATTGACCAATACGATTGAAAAATTGTGCAGCCATTGTTTTCGGACTTATTTAACCTCTGGAAAATTAAACACTTCAAGAATTTTACTTCAAAGGAATATTTGTAGTATATTTCACAATTTTTTAGGTTAGAAAATAATGTTTGCTTGAAAACATTACTATATATATAAAATTTCACGGAAATATATTCATAAATGGAGAAATACTTGTTTTGCCAGTTTTTGACAATGAAAACAAGCGTATTAAATTACCTATTATCAGTATTATTATAAAATCAAAGCGGTCTTTGTACGAAAATATTCACACGCGATTGATGAAGATGGTCTAACTGAATAGTTTTACAATTAAAAAATCGATTTATTAATCGAACTGATGGGCAATGGGCAGCACTTGAAGTTGTTATGATAACAACTTGTCAATTATAACAGCTTAAAATATAATTTAAAAGATATAACATAAAATGTTTACATGTAAATCTGGAAGGATAAACATATAACAATAATAGCGGTTAAAAAAAAGAAAAGATATAAATAGATACTATTTTTGTTGATGATAACCCCAAAAAACGCGATACACACGATAAAACCCAAAAAATATCGTTAATTAAATAGTCAGTTGATAGGCTAAACTAGAATTAAAAATAATTTAAATGTTTCAAAATATCATATGTCCAATTTGCCTTTTTCGCGCTAAAACCAAATAAACAAAACAAATAGACTATTCCCAAATTCTATCGTTCTTACTTACATACATATTGTCCATGAGTAAAAAAACTCTCACAGACTCCGTTGTTTGGACAATTTAAAATACTGTATTAATGTATTAAATACATACTTATAGAAAACATTTTTTATTTATATACATATATATAGGGATTTTTGAGAACATCATCATATATATAAATCTACCTCGAATGGATCATGTATGTATAACATTATCGCCAAAGTCTTTAATTAAGTTAAATTGTAAGTTGAAAGGCGTTGCAAGCGAGGGCCTTCATTCTTTTACAACCATATTTCAGTAGCTAAAACTACATTGACACGCACTGATTCATGTCATAACAGCACGTCCGGTAACTTTGGGCATCTTTTTATTGGTCGAATCTTCAAGTTCCTTAGCTTTGTAGTAGTGTGGTGCCACTTCTAACAACCACTTGCTGTCAATTTCGATCACTTGCCGCATATACTCTTTCGTGGTAAATACGAGTTCATGGTATAGTACCCATCTGGGCAGCTCTTCAAAAAGCGAGGAATTCGGATGGATCAATACCGTTTGATTATGTTTAATAGTCTTATAATTGCCACTTTTTGATAATTTCGCAACATGGTAAAAATATCCAGCTGTAACGGCTTTTCTTACATTTACCGTCTCGGGCATGCATGAGACCATATCAATTTCTACGCGCTGCATTAAACCTACGAGTTGCTCACGTACGTCACGTGCTCTCTTCATAGATCTATACTGTATAAAGTTCTCGTAACACCACTGTGTGCTATAATCCGTATCAACCCACTGATTATAAACTTGCAACAAACTCAAATGATCACCATGCATGTGATTAAAATTCTTTCGAGCTGTATCCGCATGAATAATTTTATCTTTTGGTCGGTAGAAGATTGCACTATTCACAGAAAGCATCGCTGCAATAGATACCAATTCTTCCGAGCATTTGTACCTGTAATAAAAATTGATATCATTACGAATAAAAATATATGTATAAATTATTATTTTACTTACTTTTCACTTGCTAATAACATTTTTCCCATCATTGGGTCAACCGGAAACTCTGCCATGCGTCTACCCAACTTTGTCAATTCTCCATGATGATTTAACGCACCCAATGCATATAGCTGTTCCAAAGCTAGGACCAACGTCTCGTGCGGTGGCGGATCTAAGAAGTCAAAGTGTATGAGATCATTTATACCGAGGGCTTTCAGCATAAGCACGGCATTGCCAAGATTAATACGCTGAATCTCAGGTACAGTGTTATCCTCTAGTTCATGTTTGTAAGCCCAAGCGGTATAAAGCCGGAAACACTTTCCTGGAGCTGTACGTCCAGCGCGGCCGGCGCGTTGATTCGCTGACGCCTTTGAAATTGGCACAACCATTAAAGATTCCATGCCAGTGCGTGAATTGAAATTATTTTGCTTGGCGAATCCAGGATCTATCACGTAAATTATATTGTCAATTGTTAACGAAGTCTCCGCTATATTTGTTGCCAATACAACCTTTCTGGCATTGGGTGGTGTAGGTTCAAAAATTTTTGCCTGCATATCACTTGGCAAATTAGCATAAACTGGTATAATAACAAGCTCTCGTATCTTCGAACCTAGTCGTTTTACACGATCTTGTAAAACTTCCTGACATGTTTCTATCTCATCTTGCCCCGTAAGAAATACCAAAATATCACCAAGTGGCTGTGTAGCATGTATTTGTAAAACTGAAACGCAACAAGCATCAATATAGTCAGCTTCTGGTGCTTTCGTATAAAATATATCCACCTTAAAATAGATATGTACATAAAAAGAATTAAAAGTGAATTTTTGCAATAATAAGAGAAATATTACCGGATAACGACGTCCAGGAATGCGAAAAATTGGCGCATCATCGAAAAATTTAGAAAACTTATCAGCATCTAACGTTGCGCTGGATATAAGTAGCTTCAGTTCCGGTCGAAAACGTGCTATATCTTTGACAAGTCCGAATAATATATCTGTATGTAAGGTACGTTCGTGAGCTTCGTCAATGATCATAACACTGTAGGATGCCAGATCCGGCTCTGATAAGAACTCTCTGTGTAAAGTACCATCGGTCATGTACTTGAGTACAGTACGTTCTGAAAAAAGACAATTCAAAAAACTGATAACAGTAAACAAATAAAAAAAAAATAAATAAATATAAGCAAACTTTTTATACCTGAAGTGCAATCTTCGAACCGAATACTATAACCAACTTCATTTCCTAATTTAACTCCCATTTCTTCAGCAACACGTGCAGCAACAGACATAGCAGCTACACGTCTAGGCTGCGTACAACCAATTTTTTTATTATCTTTGGTGAAACCAGCCTCTACTAAGTACTGCGGAATTTGTGTTGTTTTGCCGGAACCAGTTTCACCCTCTATAATTAGAATCTGTAAAGGAAAACATGTTGTAAAATTTAATCAAAATAATAATTTTATATTGATAACATGGATATACCTGATGTTCTTTGACAGCTTCTATTAAATCATCTTTGAATGGATAAACTGGTAATGATTTTTGTGTTTCCTCTATCGTCATACGCTTTCTTTCTGCCTCAGAAATTTCAGACTTTTTTGAAGAGTCCTCTTTCGAACCATCCATTGTAAGAGCTTGTATGAACTCAATTTGATCTTCAAGTAGAAGTTCATATTCTTCTTTAATTTTTGCATCTTTCGAACCGAATTGGAAACGTGCAGATGCCAACTGTTCAGCTTCCCATTTTTTCTGTTCCGAATTAGGTTGTTTTTCCAGCTCATCAACTTCCACATATTCCTCTTAAAATGTTTAGAAATATTAAAATGTGCATACTAAAGTAGTACAAGCAATAGTTCACCTTTTTCGCCCTTTTTTAGGTTTTGTGGTATATGATATCTCTGGATTCGCTCCAATTCTCGCGCTTTTTCATGTTCCTTTGCAATCTGTAACAATTGCTTCTTGTATTCACGTTCCTCTCGTTCTCTTGCAGTCAAACTAAAATAAGTAAACAATTGATTCTAAACTTGTCTTAAAACTTATAATTTCGAGGCTTACATCTTTTCGTCAAACAAATACTCATCATCCAAAATATCTGCCTCAAGTTCGGCCACTTTATCATCCTTTCGTTTTTCAAGATACTTTCGACGAGATTGCACTCGTAACTGTGGTAGAATTTTATCCCGATCTTCGTGCTCAAGCTTCAGTCTCTTAGCAGCTTCTTCAATAGCTTTCCGACTAGCACTGGATTCCAATACCTTTCGCACCTTGCCCTCATCGCGTTTCTTAAGTCGCTCAGCAAATTCATCACGCTCTTTAAGATCTTTTAAGCGGTCCTCTTCCTCACTGTCCAATTCTTCGGAACTTGAGTTAGCAGCCCTTTTGCTGGCTTTTGACATGATGAATTTCTAGGAAATTACACTTCAGCCACGAATTCTATTTAATGCAGCTCTAATATTATTAGTTTTTATTGATAGTAATGATTTTTTATAAATAATCCAATGTTGTGTTTATTTAAATTATATCTCAGAATAGTTCTTGGAGATGATACGATAAGCTTGCGTTAAATCGATTTCTTGTTTTCCGATGACGTATGAGGATCAAGCTTTGGAGAGTATTATTTCCAACAAGACATCAACGAATCATATGTTTTTAGGTGTAACTTTCAAAATTAAAGAAACATTTATTTAGTCCCTCTATTGTCAATTTTAAGGCAATAATTGAATTACATATATGTAAACAATTGTTTTTGTGGTAACGCTTTTGCAAAATATTGCGGTTGCTCAGTTCTATATCGTTCTTTGTCACTATCGTTTTTAATTAAATTTTTTGATATTTTTTTTAGTTATGTGCAATGTCATATTCCTTTCCTTCATTTAATTAATCATGAACTATTTTCTTTTTATAAAATACAACATATCACTATTTCTTTAAACTCTTGACTCTTAACCAATTTTAACTATTCGGTTTTAAATTATGCCAAATTTATTGAGGTGTTTTTTTAATAGGTGGCAGCATTTAACGAAACGTGTCCAGTGGTTTACATTCATTTTTTTGGTGCATTCGTAATTGGCTGATTCAATCGTTTGCATTTATTACAATGGCAACTGAAAGTTCTGAAATTCCTTCCATTGGTAAGATAAAATGATTAAAAAAGTACACATCAATTAATTTGTTGCATTTGTAACTATAGATGGAATTTATACATCTGAAAAAACTGGTAGTGATGAAAATGGTAAAGGTACACAAGACAACCCTTACAAAACAATTTTGCAGGCTATGCGTCATGCAAAGGTTGAACCATTTCCCACAATATACGTAGACAGCAAAGATCCAAAAGCTGAAAGCCCATATGAAGTTGCTGCCAAATCCCAGCTGAAGAAAATCCAGAAGATCTTTACACGAGAAGGTCATAAGAATGCCGACAAACAACAACGTGAAGCCGAAGATGCTGAAAAGCGAATGCAAAATTTGGAAGATGCACGCAAAATTAAAATCGAGGAGGATCCAAGCCTACCCGCTGCACGTAGAATACGCATAAGTCACGGTGAGGAATACCGTGGTGAACGTATTAAGATTTATGGATGGGTTCATCGTTTGCGTCGCCAGGGTAAGGGATTAATTTTCATAACTCTAAGAGATGGCACAGGATTTTTGCAGTGCATACTCACTAATCGGCTATGTCAAACTTATGAAGCACTTGTGTTAAGTACTGAGAGTTCAGTGCTCCTTTATGGTGTAATGAAGCCGGTACCTGATGGCAAAATGGTAAGAAAAATAAATACTACTAAGTTAAATAGTTAGTAGTTAAAAATATTTTTAGGCACCAGGTGGTCATGAATTGCATGTCGATTTTTGGGAATTAATTGGTTTGGCACCAGCAGGTGGGGCTGAAAATATTCTTAATGAGGAAGCACATCCTGACGTTCAACTGGACAATCGCCATATTATGATACGTGGTGAAAATACTTCAAAAATCTTGAAAATAAGATCAGTTGTTATGCAAGCTTTCCGTTCGCACTTCTTTGATCGGGGTTATAATGAAGTCAATCCACCAACTCTGGTGCAGACACAGGTCGAAGGAGGGTCAACACTTTTTAAATTGCAATATTTTGGGTGAGTTTTAACTAAGTTTTAAAATATTTTGAATTACGGAGGCTTTCGCTAAGGTTTGTAAATTATTTTAATTCGCATAGAAATTAATTAAGTTTTTCGGGAATAAAAAAGTTAACTGAATTATTTTTTAAAGCATTATTTTACCATGCATTTAACATGACTTGACTTTTTAAATTAACCACGAATACTTATAAATTCATAATTTCAGCGAAGAGGCCTATCTAACTCAAAGTTCTCAATTGTATTTGGAAACTTGTCTGCCAGCACTTGGCGATGTATTCACTGTTGCCCAGAGTTATCGCGCAGAACAAAGTAGAACGCGTCGTCATTTGTCCGAATATACACACGTAGAAGCCGAATGTCCATTTATTACCTTTGATGATCTTTTAGATCGTTTGGAAGATTTAGTGTGCGATGTGGTTGATCGTATTTTAAAATCACCGTGGGGTTCCATCGTTCACGAACTTAACCCTGAATTTAAACCGCCCAAGAAACCTTTCCGTCGCATGAATTATGCAGATGCCATCAAATGGTTAAAGGAGAACAACGTAACTAAGGACGATGGCACATTCTACGAATATGGCGAGGTAATCAACAGTATACAAAGTTATTGGGTTACAACATTTACTGATATTGAATTATTTTTATTCTACATAGGATATACCAGAGGCGCCCGAGCGTAAAATGACTGATACCATAAATGAACCAATTATGTTATGCCGCTTTCCACTTGCTATAAAATCTTTCTATATGGCAAGATGTCCCGAAGATAGCAACTTAACGGAAAGTGTTGATGTACTTTTACCGAATGTTGGTGAAATTGTTGGCGGTTCCATGAGGATTTATAACTATGAGGAGCTGCTTGAAGGTTATAAACGCGAGGGTATTGACCCAACTCCATATTACTGGTATACTGATCAACGTATATATGGCACACAACCGCATGGTGGATACGGTCTCGGCTTGGAACGTTTCCTTTGCTGGTTACTCAATCGCTATCATATTCGCGAAGTTTGCTTGTATCCACGTTTCCTTGATCGTTGCAAACCTTAAATGACGCGACGTTCTTAATACGAATAAAAACACATAGTAAAGCTTGCATTTGATTAAACAATATGCTTAAACGCATTCATTTATTTGCATTTAATAAAAATACGCAAAATAAGATTTACTCGTCGAAAATTTCTCTACAAAGATCGCTAGTGTCCTCATCAAATGTTACGTCGCCCTCTGCATCTGCATCCTCCTACAACACAAAACAAAAGTTGTAAAATTTAAAATAATTAACACAAAACATTTAATGCACCGCATTATCTACTGAGTCCAGTTCAGCATGTATCTGACCTTTGCGATAATGATTTCGTAATAATTCTTTAATGCAATTACTCATTATCTGACGAACTTGCATGTCAAAGCCTGCTGGTAGCCAGCCCGTTTTCTCATTACATATTGCACCAGTGCGCGGTGAAGGTATCTTCTCGATCATCTCTTGAATTTTCGGCATATGTAAATCACAATACTAAAGATATAATTTTTTCAAAATGTTACGAACATGTATATGTATAAACAAATAAACTTATAATGCTTACTCTTAAAATACAATGCCGAGAGCGTGGTAACTTGTTTTCTTCGAAGTAGGGATAATTTATATCTTGCACCAATTCGCTAAGTTCGTATGGACTCTCATTTTGCTTTTTCAGTTGATCCTTCCTGTTTGCCACCTATTTGTTTTGAAATAATATTTTCAGTTTATTATTACATATGCTTGAATGCAAAAAAAAAAAAAAAATACTTACGAATTCGGACATACCAGAACGGAATCGTAGTCGATAGTCAAATGTTTGGTAATAACGACTCTTGAAATCTTTACGCGGATCATAACCATAACGCACGTATAGTGTACGCCATGGTCCAGTCGAAAAGTAATAAGACAAGGATGGTACTATGCATTTTAGTTTTTCAAGAGATACGCCAGATTCGTAGAGCAGTCCTATACGTGTCCAAATTGGGCATTCCTCAAATAACTACAGATATGTACATATGTATTGCATATAATAAATTGACAAAAATAAAATATAAAAAAATTTTACTTTGGTTGCACCGAAGTTATAAAACAAAGGATTTAATACAAGAAGTTGATTTTGATAGATCAGTTTGTTTGGCGGCTATATGATATAGTGCTCCGATCTGAAAATCTCTTCGGAGATTGTAACGTTCTCTTAGGGAACAATCTTTACCTAATTTCATGAAGATATCTTGTTGAATAAAAAGTTTTCCATACAAGGACATGATTTTGATAGTTCGGATTGTAAGGCAACTATATGCCGATATCGTTGATTCCCGCAAACGAGCAGCTTCTAGGCCTGTTTAAATTTTCAGATCGATATCTCAAAAACCGAGAAAATAATTAGTTATATGTAAAAAGACGGACTCTGCTCGATAAGCTTATCGTTTACATACATATATATTTTAGAGGTTTTCCAACGTTTTCTTCTAAACTTTAGATATAGATCTTCTCATACCCTTTTATATATATTATTATATAAAAACTGCAGCTGTGTAGGGTATTTTAGCTTCGGTGCAGCCGAAGTTTAAAGTCTTTATATAAAATTGTTAAAAACTTATAGCTTGGCCTTCGACAACTCTTCAAATAGTAAGATATAGTTAGAAACAGATAATAGAGTTTCTTATGTTTCATTGAGTTTTTGAAACTTTTGTATGAATACTCTTCTCTGCATGTCTACTTACACTTTTCACTTTCTGGAGTTGTTCATCAGATACATATTTTATACGCATTCGTTTAACAGTTTGTAAATCTGGACGTTCCGGAAAAACATCTGTCATACTGAATGGCACTATGTCGCAACTGTCATATGTAGATTTCTGTATCACACCCAGCACATCATTTTGACCGTCATCTTGTTGATCACCTCGAAATATTGTCGAATTGGTAGTGTTGACTCGTGCAAAAATTTGTGGCAAACTGACTAGAGGCAAATCTGTTTGTCTAAGGAAATTGAATGATTTTTTATTATAAATTAAACACACTACGTGTATTATTTGAACTTACGCAAAATAGTCTGTATCTGTGATGGATTGAGGAAGCAAGCTTGATAAATTAAACTTTAAGTTTGATTCATTTGGCTGTTTGTACAAAGGCAGGAACTGAAAGTCACATAAGTCTAAAAATATAAATTAGAATTATTTTATTATGAGTAAATCTGAACCGTAAGTAATGTAATAAATTAAGTTATTCTAAACACTAACAATTCCTGAACTTAATATAAAAAGTATACATTAAAATTAAAAGTACAATCAAATAAAATAAAAGTACAATCAAATAAAATAAATTGCAAAATTTATTAGTATGTAACACTTACTGTTAAAATTAAAAGTTCGTTTGCAGTGTCCAAGAATGCACAAGCGATATTCGGCAGGTGAACTACGGTTCTTCTTGGAGCGTCGTACTTTCACAGAAATTAGCAAACCCGCGCTTTGAACAGCATCGCCGCCTGTAGCTTTGTTGTACGGATTTTTCGGGTGAAAACGAAGCTCTAAACGTTTCTGTTCATACCCCAAAGACTTCGGAGAAATGAACAACATTAGAATATTTTATATCGCTTACTAAATTAATAATGGTATTATGATAATGCGAACTCTACAAATTAGTATCCCCATTCACATAACACCTACCTGGGAGATGTTAATTATCCCGCCTAGCGTCTGCACCATTTTGTTCACATCAACCACTTTCGCTGGGTACTCAATTACCTCCAATTCTTTGTTCGAAGAAAAATTTAGTTGCTTTGTGGTCATTGTGAAAATACTTTGTTTACATGTCTTTATACGGATGGGATGTGAAACTGTTTACAAATTTTCGATACATTTTGTAGGTATCGAGTATACAATCTTCTCATATCGATATGGGAGGCTGTTACACAAAGCCAGTTCACACACGAACTATTTTGTCTCCAAAATCGACTTTTTGCGGGCGAAGGGACGAAGAAGAAAAACGAAAGGACCGTGTTTTCGTGTTTGAAACTTAAATATTTTCGAAATAAGTCTGTTATGGTATGTATATTTGCTTACTACATAAAATAATAATAACATTTAAATTTCCGAACATAAAGTATACAACCATGAAACAAATTGAATTGCATATCAGCGAACTGTTATACTATGTTCGGACCGACATTGAAAACACTTTGAAAACACATTTGTATGTTGTGGAATGTAAGTCGTTCGGACCGACAATTCGTGTTTTCGATGAGTTTTCACTGACAACTCACAAATTTATTTGTTTGTTTACATTTGAGCAACGAGAATGGTAAGTTTTGAAATCCTTAATATTTGCTTATAATTATTACTAAAGATCGTATTTTTTAAAATTTTGAGAAAAAGATATTAATTGCGAAAGCATTGACTTTGAGAAGCCAAATAAATACCCTGCTCAACGACAATTCTTCAAGAGAAATATTAGAAAAGTCTTACTACTCATCACCATAGCTGAGTTAAAGAAATAACATTTAATCGTATTAGATTTAATTAAGGACCTTGGGATGCCGATTAATTCATGATGAACAAAAGTGTGTATATTTTCCTACTGATGCAAAAGTTTTCAATTATATATTATTAAGGGAAAAGGGTGGCTATAACATTATTTGCTTTAGGGTCATCTGCAGAGTATCGGAGTATTGCCAACATGTTCGGTGTAGGAAAATCTACGGTTTGAGAAATTTTACTGGAATTTTGCAGCGAAATCTGGAGATTACTGCAACCATCCTGTTTTAAAATGTTGCCTCTAAACAGAGAAAATATAACCGAATTGGTGACTGGTTTCGAGGTAATTGGATTCCCACAATGTTTAGGAGCAATTGGTAAATATTGGTTATAAAATCTTAAATTTGCGCTAATGGTCTAATAATTGTAGACGGATGCCACATTAAGATTCACCCATCATCTGACGAAGCTGTGGACTATTTTAAATATAAAGGAGGGTATTCCACCGTTTTGTTGGCATTGTTTGCAATGCATTTTCAGATACCGTTTTACTTACATAAACGTAGGAAGTCCCGGGCGATGTAATGACTCTCAAATTTATGAGAAAGAAATAGATAATTGTCGTTTACTAACCGAAATGTCTCGAGACATTTCAGGCATAAATGTGCCAGTATTTATTATTGGGGATTCGGCTTTTCGTTTTAGCAAACAAATGATGAAACCGTATCCATTTAGCGTAAATCAAAATCATCGTGAGAAGGTATTCAAGTACACTCTTTCGAAAACACGTAGAGCGGTCGAAAATGCTTTTGGACACCTCAAGGCCCGCTTTCGACGCATCGGAAAACGGAATGCCAACTCAATAATAAAAACAACAATTTTTTAAATGATAACAACGACACGCTAAACGCTAAATGGTTACGCGCTTGGGAAGAGTTGGAGACTAGACGCCAAAATCCGTCTGATGTTTCATATCCATCTGACGACCCAATTAATGGAGAAACGATAAGGACACCACTTTGTTCATATTTTGGTAAGTACATGTGTATATTGCATCACAATGTCTACATTTTACTCTCAACCCGTCGTAAAGCATCGGAAAATTATAAATTTTTACACTTGTTTAAAAAAATTGTTGTTGACTTTCGTACAAAAATGAGTTTACACATTTACAATTCTCAATGCTATGTTTTCGAATCGTTATAATTTATAACTTTATGAGACTTGTGAAAAACCTAATTAAATCAAAGATAAAGTTATACACACAAAACAAAATTTTATTTTATTTTCCATATAAAAATAATTTTAAGTATAACTAAATAGGCTGAACTAATTCATGTCAACGTTAAACATCTTCCAAAAAGAAAATATATTAATTTATTTTTTTATTTATTTAGAAACACAAGCAATCGTTTATTTGTTTCTTTAGAGTCTTTCAGATATTCTTCCATCAGTTGGGTTTTTTTATTGTCATTTTCAACCAATTTTTCTGTCATGTCCATAATTTGTTTGCTGGTTTCATTGAATTCCTGATTTGCTTTCTCGAGCTGTTTTTCAATTCTTTCACATTTTTTTAATATCAGGCTCTGAAAATTATTCCTATTTTTATTTCCATAATCACCCGGCTCGGGAGACGATATTGTTAATGAAGAACTATCGGTTGGCGACATCGGCATCGCTGAGGGCGAATGTAGGGAAGCCGGTGCTGGCAATGGAGATGCAGCAACAAATGTATAAGGCGCAACCGTTTCCACCGAAATTTGAAGTGGTTCGGAGTCAGTAAAACCTTTTTAAAAATATATAGATGTATGTAAATATAAATATTACAAAACAAATGCTTCTTACTTTATAAGCTTTCCTCCACTAAGCTCTCGGCGTTGTAGCTGACGTACGGCAACAGTACGGCTCTCATTTTTTCATACAGTGGCCCCTGCGAGGGAGAACCGCCAGTTGACCCGACTGCCGTCTTCTCCTTCCTGTAAAATATTATATTTATTTAATAACTTCATTTTCCTTAATTTTATTTAATTACCTATAAAGCTGTGAAAGATTGTGCATTTTTGATTTGATTTCACTCGCCGTGAAATACACGCCTTGTTGTAGCAACTCCATTGCCATTTCATCCACTATGTGGTTATTTTTCCTTGGCCCGCGAAGAGCACTCATTTTATTTCTGCCCTATCACTTCACAAATTTCTTTTTTTGTATTTTTGTTTTTCCATTTTTTAATATTATAGTAATATATTCAACTGGCAACTGATTTGTATATGCAATGTAAACAAATATCAAGTGACAATTTAGGGCCGTCAAAATATGTCTTCCAAAAAAATCGATTAAACTAGAGCAGGTACCGAATACAATGAGTGGAATGTAAGTTTTCAAGTAGTTTTCAGCGAAAACTGTGTTTTGGTTTGACAGATTTTACATAGACGAAAACACAAGTTTTCGTGCGAAACCCAGTTTTTCCCACGAAAACATGTTTTCGTTGTCGGAAAGAATTTGTGTTCTTGTTCGTTATACTATGTTAATATAAAAATATATATTAGGGGTATTCGCTTGCTCTTGCAAGATTGCAGATTGCAAAAATACTATACCGAAATATACAAGGGCACGAGAGCACCCGTTGCAGAATCTAGTAATATATGAAAGGCTGATTCGGTCAATTTATTGTGAATGACTTTTATGCAAGGCTATTGTGAATTGACGCACCTTCTGCATACATTTTTAACAAAATAAACTGTAACAAATCTTTATAATTTAAATAGAAATTATAAAATCTATTTAAACCTTACCTTCCTCAACAATTTAAAGACGTAATATGTCTTTATGTAAAATGACAGCAAAAACCGAGTTGCAATTGTATTTTTGCGTGACATTCCACGCAAATATACGTGGGTTTTGGTCTGACATATTTTACAGCCATTGCAAATAATTTTCTGCGTATGTTTGTTGTTGTGCCGGTGCACCAAGAGGAAATATATGCAATTCTTGCACCGTGCAAGGGTTTTGCAAGGGCAAGAGAATACCCCTATTATGAAATTTCAATCTAATAATAATTAATGACAAATAAATATATTAAACTATAACCGCCCTAATATTTCGATTGTATAAGCTGCTTTGTGAACATATGGTCACCGTCGTTAAAAGTATCGATAAAAGAAAATCCATTCATCGAAATATTAACAATTCTATTATTTTTGGTTTACTTTCCTCGTGTTGTTCAACGACTCAATAAGGAAATCAAAATAAAAAATGGGCGCGTTAGCAGAAGTACGTGTTATTTTTAAATCTACGTATAAAATAAAATTAATTACTTTTTAACAGGTTGCTGGTGATGAAAATAGCGGCGAAGGCTCACGCACATTTGTGTTTCAAAACGAGGGACATACTTTAGGCAATGCTCTAAAAACGATCATTAGCAGATATCCGGATGTTGAATTTTGCGGTTACACTATTCCTCATCCAACTGAAAGCAAAATGCATTTTCGGATACAATCTAATCAAAACAGAGCTATCGACATTTTAAAACGAGGCTTAGATGATTTAGAATCTCTTTGTGATCATACTATTAGCACGTTCGAGTCAGAAGTTAAAACGTATATTGAAACAAATAATAAGCCTGCGGTAATATAATACATATTTGGTTTTTATTTATGTGTATAAGCTTGTTTATAATAAATTTAAATAAATAATTTAATTAAGTAGCAATGCGCATTTTTTTCGGATCATAATTTGGTTTCCGAAGATGATGATAGTTAGGTAGTACTTTTCTTAGAAAATCAATCTGGAGGGTTTGTGACTAAATTAGAATATATAAAATAAATATTATTTTTTATTATTTGTAATTTTATGAAAGTGTTAATATGTATGTTTATCGTTATAATTTTGAACGAAATCATCGTTAACGGAAAACAAAATTTGTTTGGAAAAGTTTACACACATTAACACTTTCAAAAATAAAGTATATGCATTTTTACCCCATGTTTATCGATTGCCTCTCTCTGTAAGCAATTTCGGCCGTAAATCACAGTATTTTCAGGAAGTTTCTGCTCCGAAACTAATCTCACACCAGCACCAATAATGCAGCCGCTGGAAACGAAGACGCAAGGCCCCACGTAGCACTTGCTCTCAAACACATTCTTTTCTCCAATGTGACATGCTTCCACTCTGCTACCCACTTCAAAAACATTATTTGCTCCAATGTTTAAAGTTCGCACTTCAACTGCTGGGTCAATTTTGTTATCTGTCGGCAGATGGAATGCAATTGTGGAGTACTCTTCCACTATGCAGTTTTCACCTAACACAATAGGTCCAGCTTCAGCAATTATAGTAGCACTGGGGTGTATTACACATCCAGGTGAAATGGTGATGTCACCAATCAAGCTACAGTCCTCACAAACAATAGCTTTCGCCATTATTTTAATCCTACAATGAAAATAAATATCAATGTTTCCTGTTTTCTCAATTTAATCACAATATATACTCATTGTGTTCCGTGTGGGACATGTTGTAAAACTATATATTCTGGATATTTGTATTATTTAATTCAGATTATTTACACTTTTTATTTTGACATTACAGCCGACTATCGATAATCGATTATATTAACTGGAACTGTGGAATTATTTATAACGTGTCTGCACGCCTAAAATTTTTTAATTAACAATTTTTCAACACACTACACATATATATATATATATATATATATATATAGAAGAGTACAAGTATAAATGATTGTCTGAATCTCTTCATTGATTTTGAATTAATTATAAATCCGAAGAAATAGCGATTTGGTTTACATCATCATCCAGTTTCGGGCACAATTCCGATTTCTTTGGCGCCGCGATTTGTATCGTTGGAAAGAGGAAGTCCTCCTGGTTAAAAAATATATAGGTTATAGGTACCGCAAACGCTTAGTTTACGAGATATTCGACCTTAAATTTCAAAAATTACCAAAATTCGAACATTTCAACAAGCTATTTTACCGCATTAAACACACCTTACTCACATTTTTCACTTCAAATTAAATAAATTAAACTATAAACTTTTAAATAAATCCACATTTTACACTTTTAACAGCTTTCTTTTACCGAAGAAATCTTTATTTTAAAAATTACATTTTACACTCGTAGTGAACATCATGTGTGTGTTAAAAATTACGACGAAATGGACAAATATTGTCACCTGATATACAAAACAACGTATTATCAAAAATAAATGGAAAGCGCTGACAGATATAATAACCAAAATTTAACCATTTTATAACGAAAACTCATATTTTGTTTCACGCAGAAAGGACGTATTATCAAAAATAAATGGAAAGCCTGACAGATATTCGCTCGAAAAGGGTTATTTTTTAAACGAAAACGTCCGAAGGCCGCCAACGCAGAAAGGAGTACTACGCGAAAGTACTTCAGTCACCCCGGGTATTCGCTCGACGAGGGTTATTTTTTTAAAGCGCGGCCGAAGGCCGCCAACGCAGAAAGGAGTACTTCGCGAAAGTACTTCAGTAACATAAATCACATATTACACATATACATATGTAGAAAGTATTTTTTTATAGTTAATATAGAAAAAAGAATCACGCGATAAACCAAACAAAGAAAAAATATTAAAAATCCTACATATTTGCTGTTTAAGATGTGGCAAGGCTCGTTTTTCTCGTAAATGTAAACAATCAAACCTATTCAACGATGAGTGTGCTAAGTGATTTTTAAATTAATAAATTTAGGTAAAATAAAAGTGAAATGTGAACTTATTTCAATGCTTAGAGTGTATATTTAAATATACAGAGTGAAAAACTTGAAAAAATTTAGTCAAACATAGAGTAATACCATGTGTAATTAGTGTAAATTTTTGAACTTTTAATCGTGAATATTTTAAAAAATAAAAGTTATTTTTATATTATTTTTGAATATTTCTTCTCTGGAGAAGCTCCCCTATCCGCACATACCCCATTTATACGGAAATTCGGTTTTTTTACCCCTCCGCCAAAGTAATCGGAATCGTGTCTAGTTTCGTTTTTTGTAATATTTTTTGACTATATTTTTTTGAATACATTTAAATTTAGATGAAGCATTTTGCTTTCAGTGCGATCAATATTACCACTAGCAAAAGAAAGTATTTCTCGAAATTAACCCGTATTTATTCCTCCAAGGGCTCTTATTTCGATGAACTAACATTATTTGAAACGATATGAAATATAAAGTTTTTTCTAATCATTTCAATATTTTTATGAATATATTTTATATTTTCCTTAACCAGAAAAGTGTTCAATGTCGCATGAGCATTTCCTAATAATTTTGATTGTTGTAACCTTGCATTCCTTTTGTCACAGAAATATTCAAATTCTTTTTACAGGGTACTAATTTTATTCACCACAACTAAGAACAAAAAAATTACCAAATTCACACATAGCTTAAGCATTAAAAATAGATTCGACTCTTGCTTCCTACAAAATACTAAAATCTATTAGATCTAATTGATATCTTACTTCTATGAAATTTTATTAAAATCTCGAAATTTGTAGTATTTCCTGAATTAGATTTAAATAACCATTTTGAATTAATAAAATGATACAAGCAAAAATTTCTATATACCGTTATTATATGTTAAGAATTATTGTCCTGAGCACATGTGCCAATTAGGTCTGCAGATGAGGTAACTCTAATTTGACAAAATACAGCCCTGAATATTTCCGTATTAATGGCGCTGCTTGAATGTTTCGGTTCTATTCCTCTTTCAGTTTTTGTTTAGTAGCTGTTGCAGTTAAATCTATGATTACAACGTAGTTTGTTCGCGCGTGGGCACTGTTTTAAAGTAATATTTGTAAATTAAATTTAAGAAAAGTGTAGAATTTATAAATTCAAACAATGCATTTTACAAATTGAGACTTTTTACATCGAATTAAGAGAAATAAACGACAAAACTTTGATATAAAAAAAAGCAAATACAAAGTGCTGAGTATAAAGTTTTTGTTCTAACATTCGTCTTTGCGTCATACAGCCATAGTAGACGAGAGAATTCGCTAAAAAGCGACGCGAGTAAAAATCGCCCTGCCTTGTGTGCTACTTCGTCTGTTCCAACTCAAACAACTGCAAAACAACGGATCGTAGGCATTGATTACTGGCGCAACACACGTTTAAAAACTTTGCATTTCTAATTGTAGCCTAAGGTGGCTGCCCTATAGTAATATTCCCTAGAAGTCATATATATATTGACATGGTCATAGCGAAGTTCTCAGGTTTGTCAAATTTTATATCATTTCTGTTCCTAATAAATTTATACAATTATCCATAAAAGTGTATAGTTTTAACATATGAAAAATGTACCAAACTAAGGCGGAAGTGAATTACTGTGTGTGATATACATATATACATATGCTTTGGGAGGTGAAGATAAGTTTTTGTTTTCATTACTTTGTTAGTAAAAAATCGTGTATCTATAATACTTGCACAAATACATATACACGCAGAAATTCTGTTTAATATAACATTAAAACTGTTGAAACAAACCTAAACTTCGGTTAGCTCGTGTTTATCAAATAATGAAAGAATATTAATAACCCAGGAAGTTACTAAATTTTATGCTTAAAGCCAGTTTGTTTAAGTACTATATATATGTATATATATATATGTGATTTCGCATTCTAAACTATACCGACGCTGTTTGCGGCATTATCAATGCACCCCGGTTTTTGCTGTAATACTAGTGTTTATTATATTATAACAATTGTGCGAGTGTACATATTCTCTTAATAGCATAGATGGCCCCTGCCACAGACAAAACATTATATATGTATATATACATATCCATAAATATATGCATTTATAAGTACATATATATTAAAAAACAGCAACTAGACAGCAACGAAAACGCGCCATAGAAATGCTTTTTCTCGTTCTTGGAGAGAGAGAAGCATAGATATTGTGGATGAATGAGCGGGTGGACGGACGGCAAACAAGAATACGTGTTTTCTTGTATATGAGATGTGGATGGTGACTAATTCGCGTCGTCGTGCGTTCCATTGCCAATTCGTTTCCCCTTTGTGCAATGGAGTTCACATCAGAACCAACAGCTTTGCCCTGCAGAAACTGCACTGTCTGATGGCTTCAGTTCCACTTCCTCCTACATTCTCATTATTTTTTTTTGTTGTTTATGGTCCCTTGCATGATTTCTGCCCTTTTTATTTTGTTTGTTTACAGAGTTACCATTTTGTGATTTGCTGTATACACGAAGTTGAAAAATTGTGAAATTATTTGAAAATAATTCCAGAAAGCGCGAATATTTCTAAGCAAAGCACTTTTTGGAACGATATTCAGTAACCAACATATATTAGATTTTTATATCCAATAATATTTTAATATGGAAATTAAGATTTCAAAATAATTTTTAAATTTCTTATATGTATGTTTTGGAAATTGGTTGCTAAAAATTGTGCATTCCCATGGCATCCCTGTATATGATGAGTTTTATTTAGACAATGCAACATCGTGAATTTGTGTGTGTATTGCGTTATTGTCGGTTGAAAGCGTAGGTAACTGCGGGATTTATGGCCGTAACATCGGTGGGTTTTTACGTTTAAGGAGTAGCAAATGGCGGTTCTCTTCTGCCATGCCCTATACTCCCTTTTTGAAGAGCAATACAAAACAACATTTTTGTTTAGTCCGACAACCTTTGATTCTTCCCCTTTTTCCTGCTTTCGTTAAATTGTCACCCTTCCGTTCAATGTTGGTTTTGATTGTTTGTATACAGTCGGCATAATTCATGTGTGTGTGTGTTATGCGTATCCACGATATGGTTTGCCCAACTTTTGGTAAAGAAAGAACACATACATATGTATGCATATACATACCTAAGTGCATATCGAATCATATGCATATTAAAAGTAAGTTCATAATATTATATTTTCATTACATATTATTGTAATACAAACACACACATAGCGTTATAATTTTCACCTTAATAATGTAGTTTTCGTGAGAATACAAATAGATGAGTGACCGTTCTGTTTTTGTATACCCATTAATATTCTAAGCGTTTTTTTTGACATATCCATATACACATAAATCTGTAGGGTTTGAATTTGTCATTATTTTAAACATACGTACATACATACATACTTATGTGGACCTTATATTCGAAAATCCTCGTGCGTCTGCGCTGATCAGACTTTCTGCTTCCATGGTGAGGCACGATTCCGATTACTTTGGCGGATGGGTAAAAAAACCGAATTTCCGTATAAATGGGGTATGTGCGGATAGGGGAGCTTCTCCAGAGAAGAAATATCTAAAAATAATATAAAAATAACTTTTATTTTTTAAAATATTCACGATTAAAAGTTCAAAAATTTACACTAATAACACATGGTATTTCTCTATGTTTCACTAAATTTTTTCACGTTTTTCACTCTGTATATTTAAATATACACTCTAAACATTGAAATAAGTTCACATTTCACTTTTATTTTAGTATATTTTACCTAAATTTCTTAATTTAAAAATCACTTCGCACACTCATCGTTGAAAAGGTTAGATTGCTTACAATTATGAGGAAAACAAGCCTTGCCACATCTTAAACAGCAAATATGTAGGATTTTAAACAATTTTTCTTTGTTTGCTTTTTCGCGTGATTCTTTTTTCTATATTAAATATAAAAAAATTCTTTCTTTCTACATACATATGTACATTAGGGTGTGTGAGGCAACCTTTTTTTTTTCAACTGAAAAACAGGCTCAAAATTTTCGAAATGTGTCGAAATGTAAAGTCTCTTTCAAATTTTCTGCTTTCCTTATAAATTACATGGAAAAAAAATCATTTTTTTTTTGTGGTGGGTATTGTACGGAGGTTATTATATGTATGTGCACGCGATGGCTGCCAGTCGGGATGGTAAACTCGATTCCGATTCTACTCGAAAATCGAGTTTTCTCCTAAAATAATAGATTTTTCGGAATCGATCTTCAGTAGTCGAAGTCGATTAAGAATCGATATACATACATACATATATATGACCTGGTCTACGAAAAGGGAGCTAACGTGCGAAAACTAGTTTTCTGGGAAAAGCTGTTAAAAATAAATTTCGTCAGTTTCTCGTTATCGTTATCAGTCTCTCGTTTTTTGACACCTGAGCCCCCTTCCCATAGATCAGGTCACATATGTGTAATATGTGATTTATGTGACTGTAGTACTTTCGCGTAGTACTCCTTTCTGCGTTGGCGGCCTTCGGCCGCGCTTTAAAAAAATAACCCTGGTCGAGCGAATACCCGGGGTTTCTGAAGTACTTTCGCATAGTACTTCTTTCTGCGTTAAAATAAAAAAAACATATTGAGTTTCGTTATAAAGTGGTTATATTTTTTGGTTATCTTGCACTGATATTGAAACAAAATTTGAGTTTTCGTTATAAAATGGTTAAATTTTGCTTATTATATCTGTCAGCGCTTTCCATTTATTTTTGATAATACGTTTTTTTGTATATTAGGTGACAATATATATAATATTATTATATAATATTACTATATAATATTACTTATTTCTTTATTAAATTAAATAAAGAATATATCCACATGAATGGATAGAGGATTTTTTGGGAAAAAAGGCATTTCAGCGAATTTTCTTTTTATCACATGGCAGCGCTTCATTTCTTCGTAATTTTTAGCACACACATGATGTTCACTTCGAGTGTAAAATGTAATTTTAAAATAAAGATTTCTTCGGTAAAAAGACTGTTAACAATGTAAAATGTGGATTTATTTAAAAGTTTATAGTTTAATTTAATTAATTTGAAATGAAAAATGTGAGTAAAGTGTGTTTAATGTGGTAAAATAGCTTCTTGAAATGTTCGAATTTTGGGAATTGGGAACTTTAGGTCGAATATCCCGTAAATTAAGCGTTTGCGGTACCTATAACCATTATATATTTTTTAATCAGGAGGACTTCCTCTTTCCAACGGTACCTTCAAATCGCGGCGCCAAAGAAATCGGAATTGTGCCCATGGTGAAATCACATACATATGTACATATATTGACTAAATTTAGTACGTGACATTCTTCTCATATTCCCATATCACAGTGCGAAAATGGGCGAACTCGGACTACAACCACGCCTATTTTTCATATAACATAATTTTAAATTTCGTTTAATTCATTCACTATGACCAAAAATCGACCAAATCAATCCAAAACTGTTCAAGCTCCCTAGGTACCGAATAAGTGGACCCCAGTATTTATAGTTGACTTTTTACCGTAAATATCGGTCAATGTGTGGGATACAAAATTCATCAAAATCAAAAATGGGTTGAATGAAGTCAATACTTCCCTGATTCCCATACATATGTACATAATATAAAGATTTTCGAACTTCCGGGTGACTTTTTTATACCATATACTACGTATGTATGTATAATGATTTTCATTTTGTTAACAAACCTTATGCCGAATATGTATGTCGGTAAGAGTATGAGTTATATAGTATATGTATACATACAGTGGACCAATAAAGTTTACATACACCTAGTTCTATTAAATTACGACACGTTTATTTGTTATAAAATGAATAAATTTTGTGGTTTTTTCTATCCAATTCAAAAGATGTATATTAAACATTAAATTTAGCATATCAAAAAAAAATTTTTTTTTGCACAAATAAAAAAAAATAATGTTAAAGCTTAAAATGAGCATAATTTACATCAAAAAAGTTTACGTACACTAATTATTATTTATAGAAATCAAAAGTAATTACAATAGTTTTGGCGGTTTTTGGATAAGCATATGTATCTGAACATTTTAAGAAACAAATTTAAATTTTAAGTGTGCTTAAATCTGCTGTTAATAGCAGCCACTTCTATTTACAACAGGATAACGACCCAAAACACTCATCTTATCTTGTATGTGCAGAGTTGTTATGAAATTAAAAATAACTCCATAGGTCCAGCAATCATCATACATTAATCCTATTCAAAATGTCTGGAAATTTTTAGAAAATCGTATTCGAAAACATCGAATTTCATCAAAATAAGGCAAAAAAGCTGGATCATGGACTTAGTGGGTCAAAATATCCGGAAATAATACTATAAATAGAGTGGAGAGCATACGTCGACGTCTAGGGACAATAATAGCAATAAAATGTAGGCCAAACACCGCTAAACCTATTGTAATTACTTTTAATTTATATAAATAATCATTGGTGTACGTAAACTTTTTTGATATGAATTAGGCGCATTTTTAGTTTAGCAATAATTTTTTTTATTTGTGTAAAAAACAAAAATATTTTGATATGCTATATTTAATGTTAAATATGCATGTCTTGAAATGGATAGAAAAAAACCACAAAATTTATTAATTTTATATGAAATAAACGTGTCGTAATTTAATAGAACTAGGTGTATGTAAACTTTATTGGTCCACTGTATATAAAATTCCTTGGATTCCGATTCTCTGGTTGACGTTTTACACCTTAAGGCATTTCTCTGGCTTTGATTCCTGCAAGTTGCAAGAGTATAAAATGTTCGGTTGCACTCGAACTCAGGCTTTGCTTAGACTCAACAAATTTTAGTTACTGTGAAAAAACCACTTAGACTTATTAGAGAAACTAGCCCTTACAATAAAACAAAAAAATTTGATTTTTGAGTTATCTTATGTTGGTATTCATATCCCTTACTCAGTGGCGTAGCTACAACTTCGGGCGCCCCGGGCCAAGGATGTTCTGCCGCCCCCCTTTATCTACCTACCTACAAGTTTCAGGAGGTGGTTCGAACAAAAGTGAATTTTTACAAAATTTCTTCGATATTAAGTATATAAAATTTAGGAACTAGAAGCCACGCAAATTTTGAAGTTCCAAAATTCTGAAAATACGGTTTTTGAGGAAATTTATAGTAAATTTACAAGACATCTTATTAAAAAAGCCATAGAAAAAACCATTTTCGCCCTATATCTTGTAGACTTTTGACACAATTTGCAGGAATTTTTGCCCGAATTGGAGTTTTTAAATACCATTTTTGAAAATTTGGGGAAATAAAAGTATTTGTTACATTCAAAGCATAGGGTAACTGTGAGAGTGACACATCGCTAGACAAAGCTAGAAAAGTGCATCTTTAAGTTCTATTACTATTTTTAAGAAATATATAAGCCAAAAGATATAAGACAAATTCAAAGACTGAAGAGTATTCGAGTAAAAATTAATATTTTTCATTGTTATTCAGATTATTACATTGTGAGTGTACAACTCTTTATCTTTTATAATAAATTTTGTAAAAAAAATTTGTTGAAGTTTTTTTCTGAATATTAAAAAACAGCGATAGATAGACTTGCGGTGACAACCATAAGTCCTTGGAGATTCATCTAAAATCAAATCGGACAAAAAAAATTAGTTTTATAAATAGATAAACTCGGGCCTGATCGAAGGATTTTCTTTTTTTTCAAAAATTAACAAAATGGCGGCCTCAGGAAATTCTCTTCTAAATTTTTCCGAAAAAAACAACAGTTAATTGGTCCTAAAAAATCGAAATTTTCGAAAAAATTAAAATCCTTCGTTCAGGCCCGAGATTATTATGTATTCTAAAAGCTCCATAAATTGCATTAAAATCTACTGAGCGGTTTTCGAGTTACCGTTGTCACCTATTCAAAAAACATAGTTTTGCGAAAAACGCGTTTAAAGTTTCACACTAGCGCTTTGAAGTGCCCGAGCTCGCTTTGTTATTTGTCGAATAACTCAAAAACTAATTATCGGATCAACGTGAAATTTTGAGCGAATATTTTAAAGATATTACACTTAACGAAAATGCAAAAAAAAAAATAGTTTTTTGAAAATTCTAACTACCTCTAACCCCTTAAGGGCAAACAACCCTTCAGCATTTCCTAAATACTAGTATTTGGAGAATGGTTTATAACCCAACAGCAACAACACTAACAATTGGTATAATGTACGAAGTTTAAAATAATATCTGATATAATTGAATACAATTTAGACTAGAACTTTTTGCCTAAACTTCCTGGAACGTTTTTAAAAATAATAGTATAATTACAACTTCAAAAAAGTTCATTCGCTTATTATGGTTTTCTTGAGCGATTTTTGCCTCGGTTGGTTGAAAGTTTTGTTCATATTTTATGTTTAAGTTTTTGAACTGGGAAGAATATTCGGCAGTTTGTGATGTTGTTTTATAATCTAAGTAAATGGAAACATACATTTTTCATTGATTTCAACCTTGCGACCTGTCACAATGGCACCAGATTTTTACTTCCTCTCGAATTGAATAATTATTTTGCCCTCAAACAAAAACATCGAAACTTATTTGTCGTGCAGCGGGTAATAATTTTTGGTCTTACCTATCTAAATACCTTTGTATTTAATACAGCTACAAAATAGGGCATAAGTAGGTTTATAATAATTCAATTAAGTTGGAATGCCTCATACATAAATTTTAGATAAATTGGAGGCGTCGAACTGTTCTGTTGTTGTTGTAAGAGCAGTTCAACGCTCTAAATTTTTATTTAGTGTCAATGCTCTCGAAAACAGAGGCCACATAATATACCTAAACAAACACATGTATGCTTGTACGTATAGTGATGTATAAAAGTTAAGTTAGTGTCTTTTTGTGTACTTCTGTGTATACGATTCGCAACTCATTAAAATATTCAATAAAATGTCTTGTGGATTAAAATAATAGGTTATATAAGTGGATTTATGTATATGTGTGTTAGCGTGCATAAAATGTTTATAAACTTGTGTGTGTAATTAGTATTTTGCATTTAAAACTTCTACGCTTAAGAAGATAGTAGAAGTCAATGGGACATACCTGCATACATACATACATACATATGTGCATTCACAACGGTTTATTTAATTGTCACAGCAAGGTGGACGCGGTAAAAGGCAATATACGATCAAGTACGCACAAAACTACTTTATTTACCTATATTTGTACTTTATTTATATTTATGGTACATGTTTTATAGAAAAATCAATTGTTTTGTGTTTTTGCAATTAAATTTTTTTTACGCTTGGTATATAATTGGTATTAGAAAAGCTTGCCGAAAATAACCATGACTTTCAAATTGCAACTGAACTACACATTGGTTCCATACGCTTGTGTGCGTTCTATATATTTTAACAGCTTCTGTATTTCTAAGGAAATTGTTAACAGCACTCTGTTATTAAAATGTATGTATATTAACATGAATACGTAAAAACAATTCCTTGGACTGTGAACCAAAACTCAAAACTGTTTTTTTTTTTGGAAGTAAGCAGCGAAGCTAATAAGAAAGTTTGTATGGTAGCTACATACATATGTATATGCTATAGATCGCACAGAACTATCTTCAATACTCTAAAAGCAGTGATCGGTAAATTTAAATATTCAAATTATTAATATTTTATACATTTCTACACTCTTGCAATATGTTGCTATAGAGTATAATTGTTTTGTTCGCCTAGCGGTTGTATGTATCACTAACAAATCGCGATATATGTATGTATATATATATATAGGGTTATATACAGTATTGGACAGAACTAAAGCACCCCTTACTGTGTTTTTTATGTCTCAATTTTTGAAAAATATAACAGGACTAGTTGGACAATTATTATAGGCTACAATACATACATACATCATATATTAATTAAAAAAAATGTTAAATTAGTTACATATATTATATTCTTTCGAGATACAAAGTTTAAAAAAAAAAACTTTTCAAAAGTATAAATCTGAGTGGACAAAACTAAAGCACCCCCTAATATTTGTTAGGAATAATAGTACCACGCTACTTTAAAAATACGTTACTCGTTGAAGATGTTAGCAATAAACCGTTACAAATATGATTGAGATATTTTGAAAAGAGATTTTTGCCGTCGTCACTTTACAAATGAAATAATAAGGGATTGGCAAACAGTTGATCTCAATATAAAATTAGTTAAAAATATTCGGTGAATAGATCAGTGGTGCCCCCGATTAATAAATAAATTTCAGCAAACTGGCAATGTACTTTCTCGGCACATCTGAGGAAGGCAGCAAAAAACTACATAAAGAAACGATTCATTGAACAAAAAGGTTACACAAATTTACTTTTACACAAAAACACTTTTGTTTACTAATTAATGTTCGAACAATCAGAAGACGAGCTGTTGAGGTCGGGTTGTTCTGTTGGCGTCCCGCTAGAAAGTCCTTTACTTCAGCAAAAAATTGACAGGTCATTTTTGCGACAGTTTATCTCGATTGGAGCATTCAGAAATTGAATACCATTTTATTCTCAGACGAATCGAAAAAATATAATATTAAAAAGTCGAATGGCATAAATTTACTGTACGTATACATATGTATATGATCAGGATGACGAAACGAATGCACATCAGTGGGACTCTCTGTCCATCCGTCCGTGGAAGCTTGTAACTTGCCACGCCCACATAACGCCACAAAACGAAAACATATAAAGTGCAATTTGGTAAAGAGGATCCGAGGCCGCTAATAGGTATAATGTACATACATACATATCTCTCAAACTATTCAAACTAAAATAATCAAATTCGCTCAGGATAAAACCTACAAGAACCTTTACCGACTGTGTAAAAACGAATGAAATCATAACCCCGCTCACTCCCCATATAACGGAACTGTTTTTTAGGTGAAATTACATACATATCTCAGGAGCTATTCGACGGATTTCAACCAAATTCATGGCCGAACATTTTAAGATTTTTATATCACAGTGTGAAAATGGGCGACATCGGACTACAACCACGCCCATATAAAAAATTTTAAATTTATTTTGATTCTTTCACTTTCCGATACACGAATCAAGAAGCTATTTATAGAAAACTATAGTGGCTTCGAAGTATGGCACTCCGTATGATTGGAGATTGTATGTGAGGAACCTTGATGAAATCCTGGAAGCATTTTATTAGTCCGTGCATGTTAATTGTACATATGTAGTCTTGGTTAAAATAGATAAATAGGTACTTATATGATATTCGTTGGTAATTTTTCAGCTAATGTCAAAATTTAACTTAATATATTTTTTACTTTTCTTTAGTGTTGGAATTAGCTCAGTCTATGTTGATTAGTTTATGTGTATGTAAATATACATATATATGTATGAAGAAACGACTGGCGCGCTGTTGTTAACTCGCCTATAATCGCGTAAGCGGTGTCTACGCCAATTAAGAAGAAGAAGAAATATATATTTAGCTGATCATCTTTTAAAACTAAACTAGGGTTCAACTTCCTAAGGTTGCTACTATAGTAATTTTTTACCTTTGTGCTGCAAAAGTACACTCATGCGCACAAAAATACATATTTTTGAGTACATACAGCTGCGAGAAATGAAATAGTAGTAGCATTCGTTAAATACATTTTGATATATGTATATTTCGCACTATTTAAGATATTGATACCAATTACTTCAAAATAACATTCTGCAATATGTAACGCACTTATTTCACTCAAAAAAAATAAGTGAATACCGTTATTGAATGAAATAGCAAAAAACTGTGTATTGACGTCTTAAATTTGCACAGAAATGAATAATGTAAAAATGTACTTTGGACTAAAGAGTGGAAAATTATTCTTTATGTGAATATGAATCTATGAAGAGAAGTTGTAGAGATGTGACTAAAAATAAAGGTCGTATTACCATAAAATATCTTTAAACGATTGGAATTAAGTTTTACTTAATATTATAAACGTCACTGCCTATGAGAACATCTTTCTATTTACAAATCTAGTTCCGAAAGGGACTTTCACAATCAGACCAAAAACAATTTAAAATTGCTAAGCTTAAGAGTGTTGGTGTACCCACTACTATTTCATTTCTCGCAGCTGTATATAAATATATGTTCATATTTCGTATTTGGACATGTTGAGATGACTTCATATGTGTTTGTATGTATGTGCATGTCATCTCTCCTAATGGCTTTTGGCAAAAAGTTACAACTTATAGTTTTTGTTCTTGTATTTTACCTTACATATTTAATGAGTCAGAAACAACAGAATGTAGTCAGAACATTTTGTAGAATGGCAGTGTGTGTGGATGTATGTACGCAAATTTATGTATAAAAATACATATTTACAAATGTACATAAATACTATATGTACATTTATGCATATGATTGTATATATGTACATACATACATATATTAATGATGAAGTTATAAAAAGTTAATGTTATAAACCTTCTGTGAAGAGATGTGAATGTACTCGGTCTTAGACAATAGCAGCATTGAAATTGAACATACATATGTTCATACATATTCTCAATCCTACACTTGTGTTATCAAAGTAACAACCCTGTTGGAAAAAACTTAATATAGTACACTTATAGTTTGTGAACTTATGCCTGATTTCGGTTATAGTTTTGAAAAGTATGAATGCCTATCCATCTAACTACGAAATACTTATACAATATAAAGTTGTTTTAACATTTGGTACATACTCTTTTTAAACTAATCTGTGCCATCAAAGGTCAGACATACCTTGCTGTCAAAAGAATATATCGACATTAAACCAATGCTCATACTTGAAATATGCAGATACAATTGAAAGTTGATAAGCAACTTTTAAAAGACATAAAATCATTTTAATAGACAAGGCAAGTCTGGCAACTTCGAAAAATTTGCACTAAGATGTAGTGAAATTTCTCGTTACGGACAGTCCTTATAACCGGACACTTTCCATAACCGGACAATTTTCATACAGCGTTTTCATTATTATTTTCATAGAAAATCAATTCCTATAACTGGACATGAATACTTTCCAACTTTTGGTAATATTTCGTTCAAATTATCTTTCTTAGCCGGTCCAAGAATTCATAAAAGTTATTATATGTATATACGTATATATGTACATACATATGTACATATGTATATCGTAAAATATTTGTGGGTATAATTCCCGTTTTTTTAATCTTATTAGTTTGTGCTATTTTATTAATTTTTGTTGATGTTGTTGTCGTGTGGTTACGGGCCTAAAATTTTTAGTCACCTCCATTGAGAAGAGTTCAGTTATTTTAATGTTTTTCCTAAATACAAATAGTTTTGTGATATATACAAAATTTAAACACAAAGTTTTTGCCACCCCTCTATATGTGAACCAGCTCTCTCAGCCTGACAAAAACACTACAACGGTGAGTGTCCAGTTATGAGGACTTTCACTGTATTAATAATTTTCATTTGTTAAAAAAGAACAAGAAAAATTAACATTTTATTATAGTCGTTTACGCTTATTTTTAATTACTTAGTATTTTAAATTTTTTTATTTAAATTTTTTATATGTACATATGTATGTATGTATACATATGTAAATAATTTAAATATTTTTTTGTAATATATGTTAAATATTCTTTTTTAGTTGTATTATTAATTTTTAATTTATTTTATTTATATTTCAATTTCTTTATTGAATTTTTTTTCTAATTGATTGCGTTTTTATTTTTGTTATATAGTGATATTGTGCTGGGTTTTCCGATTTATTTTTAGTTTTTTTTTTTTATTTTATGGTTTTGTGACAAGTTGGTAAAAATTCTGAATAAATAAATCAAAAAAACTTTTTACCAAGTCTGCCAGGGCATTCACGCACTCATTCGCACGTGTATAGTCGTAATTACACACAAATACGATCTGGCAGTTACCACGGCGCATTTAGCCATCAACAAAAAAAAAAAAAAAAACAGAACGCCAATTCGTTTGCGTTGGCATTAAATCATAAGTACATAACAAACGTGCATACCTAAGCATATACAAATCGTTTACATACATACATACATGCGTATTTATAGTATATGCATACCTACATAAAAGTGTAGAAGGAAATACGAGTCCAATCACCGAATTTTGAAATCTACAGATTTCTCATGTGTTGGTTAGTTCTGAGCCATTTTGCCGCTCTTTTTGCCATTGTCCAACTTAAAAGTTCACTGTGAACAAAGTCACGGCTTAACGCGAAGTGTATTCGCCTTTGATACATACATACATACATACATACATACATACAGATACATGCTTGTTTGCCGATCTATATGCTGAGCGTAGCTTAGGCTTGAGAGTATCTACGTACGAACATTTATATGCATGCGCATGTGGTTTTCATTTACAGTGAAACATATTTAATCCGAATATCACCTCATGGGAACTATAAACAATATTAGTTTTGCAATAAAATTCATTTTGTTAGTGCGGAGAGTATGCAGTGTTTGTTTATTATTGTTCTATTTGTAGGTATGTATGTACATGTTAAAGTTGATTTTTACAAAAATCTATGTATATATTTTAATAAACATTTTTGTTGTGTTAATTGCTTTAGTGTGAGTATGGCAACAAAAGTGGAAAATATGTTGAATAAAACAGATTTTCGTTTTGGGCAATATACTTTGTTTCTATAAATTTCACATTACAAAAGCTGTACTGTATTGTTTTTTAGAATTAATAATTGTTTTTTTTTTTTTTTTTATTCTTTCGTACAAATCAGTTTTTTATGATACATACATATGTATAAAGAAAGAGCCAAAGCAACGGCCAAAAACAGCAGTGCTTTTCTGTTTTGCATTATACCCTGAACATTAACACACAGACAAAACACTTAAGAGACCCTATAAAATATATACATATCAATGATCAGCGTGACGAGCTAAGTCGATTTAGTTATGTTAGTTATTATACATACACTAGCCCCTCAGTTTTTGAGATATCGCTTCGAAATTTTGCACCCCTCTCCAAGGTGCTCATTTGACAGAACCGCCGAGATTGGATAGCTGTCATAGAAACTAATCGATCAAACTTTATTCTTATATTGCAAACTTATTTATTTGACAATATACATATATTTAAACAAATTGTTCAGATTGGACCACTATAGCATACATATGTACGTACATCTCGCTGTCATACAAACTGGCAGATCAAAAAAAAAAAATTTTTATTTGTGAAGGGTATAATGGCTTCGGTGTAGATGAAGTTAACGTTTTTTCTTGTTATTTCTCTGTGTTATTTTTTCATTTCTATCTTTTAGTTTTTTTTTTTAATTTTGGTTTAATGAAGGTCAATGTTCGTTCTGAAGTTGACGGTTGTTAATTTTATTGTTAATTTTTTTTTTCTCGTTGTTAGATAGAGTGTAGTGCGGTGTAGTGTAGTGGTGGCTGGTATACATAGTTCACACTCAAATGCGTAAATAGCTTCACTAGAAACTGACAAGTTTTCAGAACCAAGTTTACGTCTAATTTTTGCCTGTTTTGTGTCTTCTTTGCGCTTGCGACTGGTTTGAATTTTCTACTCAATTAATTTACCATTAAAAAGCAGGAAATATTGCTTAGTTCTTTGTGGCTAACGAAATGATGGCATTGTGGTGAGTTTATTGCATAGTTTTTTTGTTTGTTAGTCATTTAGTGGCAGATTTTTGAGAAAGGCTTAGATGTTAATAAGCGTATGTTTTGGTCCAAAGCATTTTTGAAGAAAGTTATATGCTTACGTATGTTTATTAGCATAAACTTTGATCTGAAAGTAGCAAATTTGAGCAGTACCGTTACTATTTTGTCCATCATAAATATAGCTACTATAATAATTATTAAATTTGTTTCTTTTTTTCGTTTTATTTGCATAAAGATGAGGGTGAATGCGCATGGTGCGATTATTGCGAGTTCAACTTGTTTGTTCTGTCATTTTATTGCTTTGGCTTAACTGTTTTTTTCGTGGCCATTTTTGTGGCTACCACTATCGAAACTTGTGCATACCAATACATGTAAATATGTATTATTTTGCGGTTATTAACACCGCGCATACTTCTCTACATACATATGTACATATATACTGATGTACATATGTCAATATATACATATTATATATTGAAATGTATGAATAAAAAGCCGTTTCAATCACAATGATGCCATTTGCAAAAACCCATGACGTTTCCCACTTGTTTATTTTTGCAAATTGATAATTTTGAAAATTACTTGAATTTTTAAATTAAATTAATAAATGAATCAGTTGTATGTCATAGACTATTAAATTAATTGAAATATTGAAAATCCATCGAATATTGTTTCGTCGCTTTTCATAATTTGTAAAGGAATATCTTCCGAAGTGATTAACATTCGGTTATATATTTTTTAAGAGCTTGATAACTTTTTAAAAAAAAAAAAACGCATAAAATTTGCAAAATCTTATCGGTTCTTTATTTGAAACGTTAGATTGGTTCATGACATTTACTTTTTGAAGATAATTTCATTTAAATGTTGACCGCGGCTGCGTCTTAGGTGGTCCATTCGGAAAGTCTAATCAAGAAATTTTCAGTGAATGGGCCCTAGAAAAGTTGGCAGAAAATCCGCTTTTTTATCGACAAATTTTATTGAGGCTCATTCTGGTTGAATGGCTTAAATAAGCAAAATTGCCGCATTTGGGGTGAAGAGCAACCAGAAGCCGTTCAAGAACTGCTCCCGAAAAATGCACTGTTTGGTGTGGTTTGTACGCTGGTGGAATCATTGGACCGTATTTTTTCAAAGATGCTGTTGGACGCAACGTTACGGTGAATGGCGATCGCTATCGTTCGATGCTAACAAACTTTTCGTTGCCAAAAATGGAAGAACTGAACTTGGTTGACATGTGGTTTCAACAAGATGGCGCTACATGCCACACAGCTCGCGATTCTATGGCCATTTTAAGGGAAAACTTCGGAGAACAATTCATGTAATGAAATGGACCCGTAAGTTGGCCACCAAGATCATGCGATTTAACGCCTTTAGACTATTTTTTGTGGGGCTACGTCAAATTTAAGTCTGAAATAAGCCAATAACTATTCCAGCTTTGGAAACAACATTTCCGAAGAAATTTATTCCGGCAAATGCTGAAAAAGTTGCCCAAAATTGACTTTCCGAATGGACCACTTAACAGCCGCGGTTTAACTTTAAATGAAATTATCTTCAAAAAGTAAATGTCATGAACCAATCTAACGTTTCAAATAAGGAACCGATGAGATTTTGCAAATTTTATGCGTTTTTTTAAAAAAGTTATCAAGTCTTAAAAAATCACCCGTTATATTGTGGATTAAGGAATTTAACATACGGATATTGGATAATATCCACTTGTATTGAAAATGTTTTAAGCAACATTCTAAAAATAACTTTCTGAAGTTATGTTGTGATGACGGCACTTTCGAGGATCAAATTATGCTGAGTAGATGTCAAGGAATCTGTGTTAGATAGATCTATTAGTCATATCGGTGTTGTTGTTTTTATAGTAGCTAAAAATATTCATCAAATAATTTTGAGGAATGTTGCTGAGTACGAGTTTGGCTTGGTTGGATGGTCCCTACTGTCGCGTGTACTGGTCTGCAAGGCTTTGTACTGTAATGTGGGCGCCTGAATGCATGCTCTACATTGTTTAACACCTGTACTGTTAATTTACTGCTGTTAAAATAACATAGCCAGTGAATTATTTGAAAATATTTGTAGGGAACTTTAACATGTTTATTTAACTTGTCTGTGTTTTAATCTGCTAAATATAATAAAAAGTAAAATTTAGAATCAAAGGTTATGCCTTTATTTGAAATATTTTTTTGATATTTTTCAAAAGTTAACAACAGGCAATAAAAGAGGAAAAACAATTGTCGAGTTTTACGGTTTGTGATTTAAAAAATATAATGGTATAAATTAGGAATAATTTTTTTTTCCGATTGATTTTAGATGTTCCCAAAAAGGATGACAGCAAGTACATTTAAATGAAATTATTTCAAAAAGTAAATGTCATGAACAAACAACTCTAACGTTTCAAATAAAGAAATGAGATTTTTTTGCGTTTTTTAAAAAAGTTATCAACTCTTAAAAAATCTATAATGTCTGTGTATATTGCTTATATTTGTAATATACAGTTACGGACAATAAAATAGAATCAAAGGTTTTGCTTTGAAACAATGGTATAATTTTTTTGATATTTTTCATTTATGTAGTAACTTTTCTGCATAATAACAAAGGCAATAATATGTACTTTTAAAAAGGAGGAAAAGATAGCATTGTCGAGTTTTACGGTTAACTGTGATTTAAAAACTGTATATAATTGTATAAATTCGGAATTTATTTAAAAAAATGGGTCGAGCAAAATATTGTTCAGAGGAGGAAAGATTGTGCGTCCAAAATTTGCAACTAACGGGTCACGCGTAAAGGCAAATTACAAACATATAGAATACATCCCAAACATTTGTGTTAGATGCCTTAAAATTTCCGAAAAAAGACTGTCCTTCAAACCACGTGGCGACAATATAATGCTTTAGCATTGTTTCTCATATTGTGTTTCGGGACTTATTTTTTGGATACAAGAAAACATAACCGCCATTTTGTTGAGTCAACTTCCCGAATGAAAATTTCTGCATTTTTTCTCCGGGTTTTGCAAAAAATGGTTTTCAGATCATGTTACCAACACCAGGAGAAGAATTTATGAAATTGTTTATTGCACCCGTTTGAAAAATAAGACAGAATTCTGAGAAAAGGTACAAAGGTCTGGCATTCTGTTGCACAGAACACTTTCGGTAGCTAAATTAGGTCTATGCTAAAAGGTGTGTATTTGTATTAGACGATAAAGAATACACTACAATGTACTAACAATTTTCTCTATTAGTTCCCTTAAAAAAATTATTATTTTAAATATGTATAAAAAATTTTGATTCTATATTTTCTTCTTCGAATTTTACTATATTTTTAACCTTTGTTTTTGTAATATTTATCAATTGTTTTTTCCAATATTTTTACTGCTATCAATAGCACTTGATATGAAGTAAATAATAAAAATATAACTTAGTTGAATTTAAATCAAATTCATATTTTTTTTAGATCGGGAAATTAGTACCATGGATGATTTTATTTTATTGTCCGTAACTGTATGTATGTACAGTGTCCGACAAAACAATAAGAACAGTCCGCGTTATAAACCAAAACCCTTAAAAAGTCTATCCCAACCAGTGAAAATTTCAAATAATGTGTATTATAATTTGATCATTCATGCCATACTTAAGTTGTGCCCAAATAAAATCTTAGCTAAGCATTGTTGCAGACTGAGTAGTCGTTTGCGTTTCACAGTCAATGCTTAATTTCTATAAAATTTTATTATGATATATGGCAACGTTATGGGCAACAACATATATTTTACAAATGTCATCCATAAAAATATGCTTGAATTATTTAAATTATATCAGGCAATACATAAATTTGCGAGTAAAGTTATATCGAAAATGGATGAAAACAACAAAAGAATCCGGAATTTCACCGCTAGCGAGTCGAAGAACCTATTGGAACTGTTGAAAATCCCAATCCGATTCCATATTTTTTCACAAAAAATTGTTTCTTATTATTCTTCTTTTGACAAATAACTGAATTTTCAAAACTATTCAAAACAAAAATCAACTGCTTAAGTTTTCCATTTTCAGCACTTAAGGGGTTAGGGGTTTTTGTTTTGAATTTTCGTTAAGTGTAATATCTTAAAAATATTCTCTGAAAATTTCACGTTGATCCGATAATTAGTTTTTGAGTTATTCGACAAATAACAAAGAGGGCTCGGGCACTCGGGCAATGCGCTAGTGTGAAACTTTAAACGTGTTTCTCTCAAAACTATGTGTTTTGAACTGGTGACAACTGTAACTCGAAAACCGCTCAGTAGATTTTAATGAAATTTATACAGCTTTTAGAATACATAATAAACTCGGGCCTGATCGAAGGATTTTTTTCCCAAAAATTTAGAAAAAAAAATTCCTGAGGCCGCCATTTTGTTAATTTTTGAAAAATTAAAAAATACTTCGATCAGGCCCAGGATTATCTATTTATAAAACTATTTTTTTTTTGTCCGATTGATTTTAGATGAATCTCCAAGGACTTCTGATTGTCACCGCAAGTACCTTTTGATACTGGAACTGGGTCAACACAAACAACTATAACATTGGAAATTAATAATTTTTTTTTGAAATTTTCGTGACTTCAAGTCAACACATTCTATAATAATGTCATATTACTACTTTTGAAAAATAACATGATTTAATAGTAAAAAAAATACTGAAAATTCTAATTTTTTCGTGCCTCTGACTACCCCTAACCCCTTAAGCATAACATAAGTATGAACTTTTAAACCCTGTTTTACTGTTTTATCTTAAGCACAACTTAAGTATGGACTGTGAAACCGGCCACTTCAAATAATTAATAATTTTGATTAAAACAGGAAGTATAATCACATATTCAATATTTTGTTGAAGACTCATTGTTTTTTAACACAACTTAATACTTTTTTGACATTGAGTCAACTAGCGCCGAACAAGTAGTCTAGGGTATGGAATACCAATTTTCTTGGATGTTTCTCCGCAATTCTTCCCTGTTTTTCGACCTAATACCACACCAGGAGAAGCATCCCCACAGCATGATGTTTCCTCCCCCATGCTTAAAAGATTTTGCAGTATGTTTGGGGTGAAATTCTGCATTTTTCGGATGTCTTTCCCAGCGTTTATGATCACATCCATAGTACGTTGCACCATTTTTTTTACATTATATTGGGCCTTTCAATTTGACATGAAGCGAACTCGATGCGACAGCTTCGATGTCTCTGTGTCCATAATGGCACTTTGCAAGATGTTCTTCCATAAATTTGATTTTGAACCAGACGTCTCCTAACTGACCGCGCACAAATTTGAACTCCTCCATTCATTACCGGCTCCACCCTTATGATCAGGCACCCAAATGAGGTGCACTTGGTTGCCTGATATGCTGTTTAGCTGTTTTATGTACAGTGCCACATATTTATTGGCACAGCAACCATTTTGTATTTTGCGGCTATTTTAAAAACAGACTAATAGGTTATTTATTGTAAATATATTTTACCTTGTTAAATCCATTCATTAACTACCACATACACTCATTTTTTTATAATAATTCATTTTTAATTATACTTTTTAATTCACATTCATAAAAAATAAGCAATTTTTACGACACAAAAGTATTGGCACACTCAGTAGATTACAAAGAAAAAAAAACATTATGCAATTTAATTAATATTGGGTGGGTAGTCTATTTTGCTTGATTACAGCTTCCAGACGCCTTGGCATGGAATATACTAGTTTTTGGGTTGTTAGCTGGGGTATTTTGTGCCATTCCTCTAACAAAGCCTGCTTCAACTCTAGTTTGTTGCAAACTTTTTCTCACCCGCCTTTCCAACTCAAACAAATGCTCAATTGGGTTGAGGTCAGGAGATTGGTGGATGGGACAAGAGGTGTGCGGTGTTATAAGTTATTCTTCATTCTTACAATATGAGCCGAATGCTTCGGGTAATTGTCTTGCTGAAATGTGAATGAGCTTGGTAAATTTAGTTTTTGAGCACTTTTTTTCAAATTTTGCTTCAAAATATTTAGATACACCGTTTTGTCCATAATGTCTTCTATGAATACCAGCTCACCCACACCTGCAGCAGCCATCCCACACCATCAACCACCACCACCGTATTTCACTGTTGAGCAAGATTTTTTTTTCAAATTCATGTTTGGCTTTTTCACACCGAAGTACGACCGTCGCTCCGAAAGATATTGTACTTACTCTCGTCTGAGAAGAGTACTTGGTCCCAGAATGTGTTTGGTTTTTTGTTATACTCTTTTGCGTAGTCTAGGCGCTTCTTCTGGTTACGTGAAGATATCAACGGCTTCTTTCGGGCAACACGCGAATTATAGCCAGCCGAATGTTGCTCTTTAACGGTCATCGCATGAATATCTTTTCCAAATTCATTTTTCACTTCAGCAGCAATCTGAGTAGATGATATTTTCGGATCTATTTTGACTTTTCGAACAATGTGCTGCTTTTCGCGATCGCTTAGAACCTGAGGACGACCGGTACGCTCAGCACTTTTTAAACATGATGCTCCTTTAAACCGCTTTATGATATTGCGAATTGTTTCTTCCATCATTTACCTATTTCAGCATACGATTTGCCTTGGTTGTGCATATGTAAAATAATTTTTCGCTGAGATATAGTGGTTTCTTTTTGTTTTGAAGACATTTTTATAAAAAAATTTAGCTTTTCACGTTATTGAACACAAACGAATTTCACAAAGCAAAACTGGTTGTCAATTTGAATAACTGTTAATAAATGAAAAGAAAAGTGTTGTATTCTCGGAAAAATGGCCAGATTGATTTTTTAATTAACAGACCGGGTGTGCCAATACTTTTGTGTCGTAGAAATTGCTTATTTTTATGAATGTGAATTAAAAAGCATAATTAAAAATGAATTATTTTAAAAGAATTAGTGTAGGTGGTAGTTAATGAATGGAATTAACAAGGGAAAATATATTTACACTAAATAACCTATTAGTCTGCTTTTAAAATAGCCGAAAAACACAAAATGGTTGCTGTGCCAATACTTATGTGCGGCACTGTATATGCTTGACTTACATCAATAACAGTTCAATCTTGTGTGCGGAGATCGCTGAGTATGGCGATACTTTCATTGAGATAGTTGCATTAGAAGTTTGAAAAATACTCGGAAAACAAAGTACGCGGTCTTGCGAAGCCTGCACCGTTTTCGAGGCATCAGTGTACTACTTAATAGTGCTGTGCCTTAGTAGTAGGAAATGTGTGAATTTACTCCATTCAATCTTACTGCTGAGGGTAATTTTAAACTTCTTTGTGAAGTTTACACTTTTGGTAATACTATCCCTCGGGAAAAGAGCCATTGGTGTTTCATCTCATAAGGCCTTCATTTGAAGTATATTATGTGTAGCTGTTTGTTCGATTACAAGCTGAAGCGGTGTGAGTTTCAGCATGACCTCTATTGCTGTCGTCCGGCACGTACAAGCCTTTGCAGTTTCGATAGTTAATGCCTGCGATATTCCGTATGGAACGATAGGTCTCACGATTAAGATGGACATCCACCTGATGATCTTTGGCTTACAGACTTAGTATTTACCAGCCAGGCGAGTGCACACCTTAAGGACCTTTGTGGGTTTGGGTATTGTCAGATTCACATGCTCAATACTATCTTATCACAAAATAAATTAAATTAAATATTCTAAGTGTCACTGTTTTATAACAAACTAGCTGACCCCGCAGCCGTTGTCCTGCGTGAAATTATGTGTTTTGAAATGAAAAGAAAGTTAAATTTATCATTTAATTTTTGTTTTTTTTTTTTTTTCAATGTAACGCAGCTTGATACATTTTTGGTTTCTGTTCCGGTGTACAGAAAAGATGGTTTTCCAACTCGTGAGCACGCCACGGCCGTGTGAAAAACCTAACATTTCCAAATGTTGACTAAGGGTGCGAACAGAGTGGCCGCTTGTTGCCGAGCCGAGCCGACTGACGCTTATTGCGAGAACTTGTTCATGCGAGAAACAAGTTTGAGTGTGCATAGTGGATGCGAGAATCAGCGCTGATATTTTATCTATTATTTGTGTTTTATGTATGCATTTGGGTTTGTTGTTCATTCGTGTTTGTGAAATTTGAAAAGATATGGATTCGTCAGATGATGAGTATTTAGCTTCGGCTACTGTTTTAAAGTATTTTATCAATAAAAAATTTTGGAAAACATCCAATAAATGATAAACGAAGTGAATTTGGAGAATTTCATCACTTATATAGTGATTTAAGAAAATAAAGATGGTTTTCTCGCATTCAACCAGCTTTGCGCTCTGACCAGCTCGGCGCCCACTATGACCTGTTCGCGCTTAATTGTACTAATTTGTATAAAAGTTTTCTCGCACATAAGCGTCATTTCCAAATGTTGACTAATGCGATTATCTTTAGATGATTGTCATCTCACATGCAATTTTCACTGGAAACGAAATACGTTTGAACTGAAATGGGAAATCGTTAGAACTCAAAAGAATTCGTAGAATCAAGCATTCTGCCCCTTGTATTCGATAGGTGCGTCACAATCAGTCGGGTTCCATTACGCAGTTTCGTGGCATGATTGCGAAACATAATAACGACCGGTCCTACTTTGAGACGCAAATGATGCGGTGGCATACCAAGCCTGTCCAAAGAATTTAGAAATACCACTGGATAATTCACGGCGCCGTCTTCATTACCAAGACGATCGATCGATTTGTATGAGCGCAAGTCTCCCGGAATTTGACTTTGAATCTTCCAGTTTAAGTCAACAACATCGGCATTTTTGGCAGCTAACATTGCGCGTGCACTTAAGGAATCGTAGTTACGATAATTTGGCCAATGTCCGAACATTTGTGATGAGTTCATCTTTGGTGAATTGGTAAAGGGAAGATGGAATTGATATCAAACCACCGGAAGTATCAACCGGAATTTACCCATTTCCAATTCTTAGCAAACACGATGTAAAATGTCTTTGGCAATGTCTTTTTTGTTCGTATCCCATAATTGACGCGGATTTGAAGGCTGATATGTCGAAATGATTAAATGATCGCGAAAAGTGTGCGAACTTCATTTTCATTCCAGTGATTAACGTGTTTCAGCAATTGTAATTGCTGGCTTACTTCTCCAAAACTTGCACACACCGTACCATTCACAGTAAGCAATTACTCAAATAAAGTTGAACCGCGTACATTAATCAATAGCAACCGAAGGTAGAAGCAGTCGTCGGTTTTTGGGTGTGGATTGTGTAAATTCGTCCTAATGCATTAGTTGAGAACACCTCTGGATTTCAATCTACTGGTTGGCCTTGCTTTCTGCGCAACTATTTCTTCGACGATGCATTCCATATATAATATCAGGGTATTTCCGAATAGAGCAACGTTCTCGTAAACGGATCACTGACGAAAGTTGAGAAAAAACTCGTCAATGTTAATTTTGTTGCTGGCGGTGTTTCCACTGGCTGTACTGTATTCTTTGAGTTGAAATACACATTAATATAAACACATAAATAGCATGGTTTGAATTTGGTTAGCATTTTCATTAATGTTTAAAATGAAAAAAGTTGTTGTAGTGACATAACTACAATAGTTGGACATATGCTACCGCGGAGTTTTTTGTAGACATTACGATGTTTTTCAATATTGTTGTACATTATTTTGTTCTATCGCTAATAGTTTCGGCAGCGCATTCGACGAAAGACATTTTAAGACTCATTTTTCTACACCTTCGGTTACATTGTTCAAACTTTACCAAGGATCCCTATTTTTTTTTTTTTAATGAAATGTAGCCTATGTCAAATTGGAAGAATGTAGCAATCTATTGGTGAAAGAATTTTTTAAATCGGCCCAGTACTTTTTGAGCCTATTCATTACAAACATACAAACATAGGTACACATCTTTCCTCTTTATAATATTAGTGTAGATAAGAAGTATCCATTTGTCTCTTAATCGGGAACTATAGATGGCTTCAAAGAGGCGATAAGCTCGAATACCACTCACTTCTATCAGGCAAAACCTGGTTTTTAGTTGGATGCATACCCACACCAATAGTTAGAAAATTAATAAGCTCAATAATCTAAAGAATAGCCTCAATAATTGTAATTTGAATATTTTATCCAGTATCCATTCCTTGGAAATGTAAATTATAATATCTAAATATGTGTGCCACTTGATTTTAACTAGTGTTCACGCCTCCTTCACGGGATAAAAAATAAAAAAAAATCATTTATCTTGATTTTGATCGGTCAGTTTGTGTAGCAACTTTATGGTATGGTTGTCCGATCTGAACAAAATGTTTTGGAGGTTGTTGTGTTGTATTGGACAAAAATCCATGCCAAATTACGTGAAGATATCTTTTCAAAAGAAAAGTTTCCAACACAAGAACATTATTTCGATTGATCAGTTTGTATGGTAGCTATATGACCAGGGGAACCGCTGATTGCTACTCAAAATACTGTGGCACTAGCTCGCGTAAATATGTATAGACGGATAAACGAAGATCCTTTCTAGGCGTTACTAACTTCTTGGCATACTCAATATACCCTGCTCAGGATAAAAAAATGTCAACAGGTGTATTTAGTACTGCTGGCTAAGAATACCGTTTGACTTAAGTTACGAATGTGATTAAAGCCTACTACTGTGTCTCCACTTCGGCTCTAAATGGCCACTTAGGGATTAAATATTATGACTTTCAGCGTGACTTAGAAAAAATTATACAGTGAGCCTTGAACTCGAGTATCTACAAACCGGACGTCTTCTAAAAATTCGACAATGCTAAGCGGTAGTTACTGATAAAACCGTATTTTTTTAATAAAATATTTTGTTTTTGTATTCAAGTTGATAGCTGAATGGGCAGATACGTAATAAATAATGACACATATTGATATTTAATTACACAACCAACGATGCATTTAATCAAATAATTGTGGTATATAATTATTTTCTATGACCAAATCATGATCATAGAATTTTAACCGATTTGTATTTATATTATATGTATGTCTGTATTTATGAATGTACGAACCAGTGTGTAAGATGGAGACGAGGTCAATTTGCAGAAGTCAAACCGTATAATAAAGTGAAGCGAATTAAAGAATCACTGACCTTGACTTTTCCAAAGTTTAAAGCCCTTACAAAAGAGAAACATAAAGGAATCTTCGAATAATCATTCGTCTCACCACGCACACACGCACTTATATTTACTTACAAATTGTATGTGCATTAAGAACCATTATAGTAATTTTTCTTTGGTACCACACACACTTAAATATGTACATACATAAGTATATAAATGTGTATATACTCTTTGCCCTTCTTTTGTATAATACTGGTTTTATTGGATGCTTCATCATCGTTGTGCCGTTTCGCTGTCGTTGACTCCGTCGGAGTTAAACAAGATCTATTTCACCAGTGTAGACAATTCTTATATATGCTTTCAGGATCAATTCTGTTTTTTATTCAATACACATGTTGATACATCTATGTACATATTTTATTTATTTAAGCGACAAAAAGTGTCGTGTACTTACTTGCTGCAAGGTAAAGCTGTTGACAATGGCTTTTTGTATGTTCTTAATGTGTTAAATGCTAAAAGAACCAGCATTGTTTTTTGCTATCAACTTAATTGTGTAAAACCTGCAGACATTTGACTAACCTTCTACAATTCTTGTTGAAGTGGTTCCGACAATTAGTTTTTTTATGAAGAATATGCTAAATTTGTAAATTTTTTGTCAGTTACCTGTATGTTTTTAGTTGTCAATAACAAAATTTATTAAAAAAAAAAAACAAGAAAAACTTCTCCTCACCGAAGTTATAATACCCTTCACAGGTACATTTAGCATAAAAAGTGTAAAAAGATCGTTATCTTGATTTTCTTCGGGCAGTTTGTATTGCAGCTACATATATGCCATAGTAGTCCGATCTTAAAAACATGTTTGATGATTGTAGCATTATCTTGGAAAATATATGTTGCATTTGCTATTGTGGAAAAAGATGCGTACCAAGTTTCAGATCGATATATCAAGACCTGAGAGAAAAGTTCGCGTCTATAAAGGCAGGCGGACATGGTTAAATCGACTCAGTTGATCATGCTCAATATTGCATGTTTATACTTTATAAGGTATCCTTATACCTTGTCCATTGAATAATAAATGTAATTACCATATATGTATTGTAATTTGTTCGTAAAAATACGTTCATTGATACTTATTTAAGGGTAAATTTGCTTAACTTTGTCAATTTATCCCGCAAGTAAGGAAAAAGTAATCGAATACCCGCCCGACCGATTTTAACCAAATTTGATAAGTTACATTCTTATTCTCTTTTTATGTTACAGTGTGAAAATGAGCGAAATCGGACTACAGCAATGGCTACTTCCCATATACCATAGTTTTAAATTCTATCTGATTCTTTCTTTTCGAGTGTATAAATCAAGAAGAGAAGAATAAACGGGATAAAACTTTGCACGAATAATGCCCTTCGAGTATGCCACTTTATGGCCAACAATTTTTCTCATATAGCACAATTTTAAATTACTTTTGATTCTTTCCATCTTATGAAAAAAATTGCCCAAATCCAACAAAAACTGTTCAAGCCGCTATGAACCGAATATTTATACCCTAGTACCTACAGTTGACTTTTTACTGAAAATATTGGTCAATGTGTGAGATTTATAATTGAAATTCAGAGAGAATTCTTTCCTGATAGCAGTATATCTGTGTGCTACAAATGGGTTGAAAGGTTGCAATACTTCATTTAATATAAAGATTTTCGAACTTTCGGGTGACTTTATACCGCATATGTATATCGGCGAATATGTGAGTTATCTTAATAAAATTGAAAGAACGTATTTGTTTTACTACGGTGCATTATAATGAATAAAATCGGCTGCAAACTCACCCTAGACCCCATATAACTATCAAGTCTTATAACCTTGAAGGTACTTCCCTGGCTTTAATTCTTGCAAGTTACTAGAGTATGAAATGTTCGGTTATACCCGAATTTAAGTCTCCCTTGTTTTTTTAGAGCCTCTACGCATATGTTTTGAGTTCCATTAAGTGTGCATTTTATATTCTGACAGCTGTCCGGTGCTCACGAGAACAAAAAAGAAGTCGGAAGTTATAGAGAACCACAATGAATGTGCCGATAAACTCCAATAGAGCTCCATTTACCAGTTATTAAATACAATTTGTGACATTGGCCCGCGTTGCTATAATAATAACTGAAAAATTATGAAATTCTATATCCGCAGGAGAGTGAAGTACTAACAATCGTTATTGAACAAATTATTTTTTATTTTTCACTCAAATGAATTAGAAATCCATAAATATATATGGTTATTTATCAAGTAGGATTAAAAAATAGACGTACATACTTTATATATATGTGACGCTTTGTTTTTAGTTAAACTATCGATAAAAATGCAAATTAGTGACAATTATTAATGTGAGATAACTACTGTAATTATTTTGCAAAAGTCAGACTATTCAATTTTATTAATTTTTTATTATAAATAAAGCGTGGAGTCGGAAAAAACGGATGTTTATGCAAATTGAGTTGCAATTATTAATTTTCAAATATAATATAGATACAAATGTATGTATGCTCAAAAGATTGGTTATAAATATCCCATTAAAACTTTTTACTTGTTTCGGTGAAGAGCAAACAAATTTCAAATTAACAAAATGTTGTTTTAATGTTTATAAATCAGAAAACTTGTATTTCCTCCAAATAATAGTATAAAAATTATTAAAGGTTTTGAAAGTTATATACACATTAATGTGTAAATAGCCATGAACAAAATCCGTTAAGGGAATAAACCTCAAATTCCAAACACCAATTTTTTTTTGAATTTTCGAGGTAGCACTTAAGGGGTTTTGTGGTTAAAAGATCCAAGAATTTTTTGTTTTGCTGTTTTCGTTGTTTTATATCGGTATTCTGCTGTAACAGAGTCACTAAATTACGATTTTGACAATTAGAGACATGAGACAATCGTGACAAGCAGAATACCGATATAAGTGTTAACATATAATACTTAATAAAAAAAATTGTCATACAATTTTATCATGTTCAAATTTTTTTTCTCCTGGTTGTCACATATTTAATGCTTTATCATTAAAGATGCTATTATAGCCCTACGGTCTGGTAAAAATATCAATTAACTGGCAGTTTCTAACCAAACTATTTTTTTGTTTACTTTGTGATTTATTTCCGGAAATATTTAAAAGTATTTGTTAACACCTATTTTTTTCTATTCTCTATAAAAAATAAGAAAGGTCTTCCTTTGCTTATATTATTATTCTTGTTTGTATTATTTATCATTGTTATTAATACTAAAAAAGAAATACATTTAAATTACATAGGACTCTAACTTTAAGGAATCTACCTACTTCATAAAAATCCTCGGAAAAGTCAAAACAAAAAGCAACAAGTAAGGAAGGGCTAAGTTCGGGTGTCACCGAACATTTTATACTCTCGCATGGTAAAGTGATAATCGAGATTTCATTATCCGTCATTTACATATTTTTCATATACCGTATTTGTGTAAAGTTTTATTCCGCTATCATCATTGGTTCCTAATGTTTATACTCGTATTATACAAAGAAGGCATCAGATGGAATTCAAAATAGCTTTATATTGGAAGAAGGCGTGGTTGTGAACCGATTTCAGCCATATTTCGTACATGTCATCAGGGTGTTAAGAAAACATTATATACCGAATTTCATTGAAATCGGTCTAGTAGCTCCTGAGATATGCTTCTTGGTCCATAAGTGGGCGGCGCCACGCCCATTTTAAATTTTTAAAAAAAGCCTGGGGGCAGCTTCCTTCTGCCACTTCTTCCGTAAAATTTAGTGTTTCTGACGTTTTTTGTTAGTCGGTTAACGCACTTTTAGTGATTTTGAACATAACCTTTGTATGGGAAGTGGGCGTGGTTATTATCCGATTTCTTCCATTTTTGAACTGTATATGGAAATACCTGAAGAAAACGACTCTGTAGAGTTTGGTTGACATAGCTATAATAGTTTCCGAGATATGTACAAAAAACTTAGTAGGGGGCGGGGCCACGCCCACTTTTCCAAAAAAATTACTTCCAAATATGTCCCTCCCTAATGCGATCCTTTGTGCCAAATTTCACTTTAATATCTTTATTTATGGCTTAGTTATGACACTTTATAGGTTTTCGGTTTCCGCCATTTTGTGGGCGTGGCAGTGGGCCGATTTTGCCCATCTTCGAACTTAACCTTCTTATGGAGCCAAGGAATACGTGTACCAAGTTTCATCATGATATCTCAATTTTTACTCAAGTTACAGCTTGCACGGACGGACGGACAGACGGACGGACAGACAGACATCCGGATTTCGACTCTACTCGTCGCCCTGATCACTTTGGTATATATAACCCTATATCTGACTCTTTTAGTTTTAGGACTTACAAACAACCGTTATGTGAACAAAACTATAATACTCTCGTTAGCAACATTGTTGCGAGAGTATAAAAATAGGTGAAAACTGCAACATTAATAGAATGTCAGTGAAAATTATAAAGTAATAACGTGATTCATAGAACCAAAATTTAGTAATTTATTTTAATTTCCTAACAATTCCTGGCGGTGAAAAACTAGTTCCAGGCTTGCATTTTCAAATAAACACCACTAACATTATTATTTAATGGTGCTGTCTGTATACTGTATTTATACACATATTCAAATGTATGCAAGTGTAAATACTTACCACTATATGTGAATATGTATTGGTGCACTTTTCTGCATACGTATACATACATACATCTATTTCGTTTATAGGGATGTTATACTTACATATCTACATACATATCAACCCTTATCCTTGCTGCAAACATCCAGGTAAACGTAACGGTTGTCAAAAAGTTGCAACGGTCATTGGTCTGGAAACAAGGGGTACACACGTATCTAAATTTTGTACGTACATATGTATGTATGAAGGGATATAAATATAATATGTATCTGGTGTTTGCAAAAAATATGATTTACAAATTTAGTTTCAATACAATTTTCAATAAGAAATTGAATACTACTTTTGGTTACAAATTGTCATACTAGAAATTCGTTAGTATTGTTGAGAAAATGTTACTTTATGTATATTATAAGTGTATGTAAGGTTGGGAAAATTCTGCAATTAAGTCACTATATTTAAATATTAATGCAAATCATTTATATACAGGTACATATACACAAAAGCGTGCTTTATTATTTATGTAGATATGTACATTTTATATGGAAAGGGAGTTCAGTTTATTTTTGGCCTCGCTTTACATGCACAGGAAAGTATCTGAGCATACCTACAAATGCATTAATACAATTATTTCTATCGATGCTTGTGTGCGTGTAGAAATACAAGTCCTTTTTCTTTATGTATATGTACATATGTATGTATGTATGTATGATTGCGAATTTCAAATAGCCGAATGGATGTTAACGCACCCGCAGCCACAACGAAAATCAACATCAACAATTCGCTACTATTTTGTTCTGGGTTGGGGCTCGAAAGTTCATGAAACTGCGCCGCTTCACAACCTGTAGAGCTCCAAAGCTGGTATAAATATATCTAAACTCACATACACGCGTACACATACTACTTGGTAACTATGCGAATGGGGAAAATAATTTTTTTTGTGCCGTCTAACATTCAACAGTTCGGCTTTTTGCTGAAATATGAGTGAGTTGGGGCGACATTATTCCCCACTATGGGTGTGGAAGCGTCTGTCTACTCGTATATACATAAATATAGGATGTATACACACATGTGTTTGTTGTAACTCCCTTGCAAGATACATTTTTGCATTATGCTTGCTTTCTGTTTGTTGGTAGTGACTGGCGGCAGCTGAAAATGCGGCTGTCCTCTGTCGGCTGTGTTAGTGTTGAAATTGAGAATATATATTGATTTTTAACAAAAAAAGAACGAAAACAAAAACAACCATGAGAGTCTCATACACTGCGGAGGCGGAATGAAGCGAATCGACACAGTCGTTAAGGGTGCGCGTACTCGCTCGTTTGCACCCGGAACAAATATACATATGCAATGCAATTGAGCGAGTAGGTACGCTGAAATTGCGCTAAGGGTAGAATACCGTGATTGCCAACTTTTAGGTAAGTTATAAGTTGTATGCTATTTGAAAAAAAAAATCCATTATAAATGGCGCAAGAAAGAAAAGTATATATTTAAAACATTTTTAAACTTTAAATGGCACAGGTTTTTTTTTTGTCAATTTTAAGCATATTTAAATATGTGGAGAATATTTTTTTCTTAAAGAGTCATACCAAATATTTTTGCACACGCTCTTTTATTAATTTTATGAGGAAAAATTAATAACAAGAAAATTTTTTTAACTAATATTTATAAATGAAAATCAGAAATTTAAAATATTAGAAGATGTGAGTGTCGCAACTGGATAATAATAATGGCAATTTATAATATGTTACGAGTCAGTAGAGTAGTCAAAATTAACTAAAAAGTTCTACTAATCAAAAATTCTGAATCTGTTATGTTTGCAGTTATTTTTGAATGTCCTTATTACAGTATGCGTGACGATTTATGTCACTTTTATAAAACCCTTGTATACTTTGTTGGCAACTCTTAGAGTCCTTCTGTACGATACTCTGGAGGTTGAGTGAGCTAAGCCGACAAACTTTATACACGCCGCAGCTGTCGTCATTAAAATATATTTGCTTGTATTGGTGAGTCTGTTTGGTGATCGTCCTGCGTCGCTAAGCATTTTTTCTAGGAAGGCAAATAATCCTGTTTATTCTATTGTTGCATTTACTGAAATGCCATCCTGTTTGAAAATTTCGGAAAGGTTATAAAAATTAATAGCTAGAAATTTGTCTATATATATTAGTACATAACATCTGTTCGGTTGTCTGTCTGCTGGCGCAGTGTATACCTACATATAGTATTTTGGAATATTTGTGAGTATGTCTATATATATATGTATGTATGCACTCTTTGCTACAGCACAGTCAGTTCAACTCGTTCACGACTAGCTTTGTCCGGGCCGTTGGCGGTGCTATTACAACAAATTATTGTCTACAGACTTTTAAGCATGTAATTTCCCTAAATTTATATTATATTAATATATTTAAAAAAAAGCGCATCATTAAGTGTAGTTTGTAAGGTTTTATTATAAAATATTGTTAGTAAAAGTTTTGTTTTTATTTTTGCAGTTTTTAAAAATGATCACTACATTTTTTCTAAAGTGGAAAATGAATTGAACCTTTGAATAAAAAGGCAGCAACTGTGTAAATATCTACGTTAAAGCTAAACCAACACATTTTTTACATACAAGCACTGCAAATTAGAAATTACTCGGTCGAACGTAAGCAGATAAAATTCATTTACAAGGATTAAAGGTAATGAACTAACTTTGCTTCTTTAAATATTTAATAAGAATTCTTTTCTAAATAAATTTTATTTATATTTCTAGAAGCAATATTGGTCATTTGGCTCACCTGCTAAAATGGCCTCTTCTCCTACCCCATCATTGGACTCCATACGTGGTACTAATTCCATAGAATCTTACGGCGAACACACAGGATATTTATCTGACTCCCCACTTACACTGAGCGGCTCATCACCACCAGTTAGTGACTCAGCCATTTGTGACGAATTTACCAGCTCCTCAGGATCCGTTAGTAATCAGCATCATCCCATTTCGGCCTCAGTATCATCTTCTTCGTCGTCGTCGTCTAGTAGCGGTCTAAGTGGTTGCGGCAGCACAAGTAGTGCTAATAGTAATAATAGTTGCAGCAACATAAATAACGGTAGTAGTGGTAGTGGTGTACTTGGCGGTATCACTTGTAACAGTAGTAACGGTCCTGGCGTCATTGGCAGCAATTTGAACGGTAAAGGTAGTCCGTCGAGCAGCAATCTACTTACCAATAATAGCATTGTAAGCGTATCCACAGCTAATGGTGGTGCCGTACCGCGTTGCACCGCTTGTAAGAGTAAACAATCAGATGCTGTGGCGAGATGTTTTGAGTGTATTAGCTATTTATGCGCCAATTGCGTTACAGCTCATCAATTTATGCACTGTTTTAACGGGCATAATGTCTCATTAATAAAAGGTTTTGATACGACCACAAATAACGTGACCACAGCACCATCAACGACATCAACGTCCTCAGTCACCGCCACAAACTTAGCAGGCCCTACGTCCAGTAATCTGACTACAAACGATTTAAAGTTATCTAGTTCGCTAACTATGATGTTACAACAACAACAGCAGCAGCAACAACAACAGCAACAAATCACCAAATTTACGCAACTCTCCAAAATGGTAATGAATTCGCATCTTGTTGGTAGTAATAATGCCGCTATATTGGGCGATAATGGTGAACAATTGGAGAATAGCAGTAACGCTGATGATTTATTTGGCAATATAGTGCCACAATTACGTTCAACATCGTATTGTCGTCGCCACAAAAATGAAGCTTTGAAATTCAATTGTCGCACATGCTGCAAGATTGCTTGCAATGAATGTGTCCTGCAAGAGCATTCTGCCGGCTTACATGAAGTTGAACATATACAAGAACATCAATTATCGACAGTTTTCCCACCGAATAATACGTCGACAACAGCAACGTTCAGCAGCCAACAACAATCGTCGTCCGAAACGGTGTTGCAAACTGTATTGACTGAATTACGTGGAAAAATTGCCGAAATTGTATCGCTGGTCAGTAGTAATTCTGATAATAATTCCAGCAAAATAAAAATGCAATATCAAAAAGCACACAATGAGGTCAATGAGACTTATCAATTCTTCTGTTCGATGATTGACGAGCGTAAGCAAGAGGTTTTGAAGGAACTGGAGAGTTTATATAATGCCAAAGTGGCATCGAGCAGTGTCTGGTTACAGCGCTCCAAGGAACTCATTGAGAAAGCCGTGCATACATGCGATAGTTTGGAACGTTCACCGAAAACACATAGTGTCACCGATGTTTTAATGTTGCGCAAAATGCTTGAACAACAGCTACAAACCGCTTTAATGGATATGCAATTGCCATTTGAATTGGAATTTGTTTCAAATTACCAGTCCATACAGGCGGGTGTACGCAACACGTTCGGTTATGTTAGACCAGGCAATGTTGAAACAACTAGTGGTGGTCAATTAGTTAAACAGCCACCCATTGCCAGACCAACACAGAGCTCATCCAATAGTAGCAGCAGCAATAGTAGTCTCAGCGGTGTGGGTTCAGCACATTTGCCACTCGGTTTGGGCTTGTCGAGTAGCCTCCTTGACACCTACAATAATGCTGTGGTTGGTAGTGGTGTAAACGGTGTTGGCGGTATACTTGGACGTAGCGGCAATCATAATTTGATTGGCAACGGTGGCGCAAATAGTAACGCAAATTTCGAAGAGTTGATGGCTAAACGTTATCATAACCATGCAACGGCCGTCAATGGTGTTATTGCACCATATGTCAGTGTTAATCCTTATGAGAAATGGAGTAATGGCGGTAGTGATAATATTTTCTCTACTACAGATCCATTTTCAAGCGCACAATTACTTAACTCACTGACAAGCAGTGTGGGCGCCAATAGCAGCGCACTCAGTGCACTAACTGTACAAGGTAGTAATGCATCTACCGATTCGCTAATGGATCTAACTTCGAAACTGCTCTCTACCTCCACTTATCCACCTAAGTCACAAATTAAGCGCCAGAAAATGATTTACCATTGTAAATTTGGTGAATTCGGTGTGCTGGAGGGACAATTCACCGAACCCAGTGGTGTTGCAGTAAACGCACAAAATGATATAATTGTCGCCGATACGAATAATCATCGCATACAGATTTTCGATAAAGAAGGTCGTTTCAAATTTCAATTTGGTGAATGTGGTAAACGTGATTCGCAACTCTTGTATCCAAATCGTGTAGCTGTCGTGCGTAATTCCGGTGATATAATTGTTACCGAACGTTCACCAACGCATCAAATACAGATCTACAATCAGTATGGACAATTTGTGCGTAAATTCGGTGCCAACATATTGCAACATCCACGCGGTGTCACCGTGGACAACAAAGGACGCATCATTGTTGTGGAGTGCAAAGTGATGCGCGTCATCATTTTCGATCAGAATGGCAATGTGATTCACAAGTTTGGCTGCAGCAAGCACTTGGAGTTTCCCAATGGTGTTGTGGTCAATGACAAACAGGAGATTTTCATCAGTGACAATCGTGCACATTGCGTTAAAGTCTTCAATTATGAGGGTCAGTATTTGCGACAGATTGGTGGCGAAGGCGTCACCAACTATCCAATCGGTGTTGGCATAAATGCGAATGGTGAAATTTTAATTGCTGACAATCATAATAACTTCAATTTGACGATTTTCACGCAAGAAGGACAACTAGTGAGCGCCCTGGAATCAAAGGTTAAACATGCACAATGCTTTGATGTAGCTCTCATGGACGATGGCAGCGTCGTACTGGCTAGCAAAGATTACCGTCTATACATTTACAGGTATGTTCAGGTCCCACCAATTGTTATGTAAATGTGGAGAATAGTAAAGCAAACAAAACAAAAAACTTACGCATAATTACCTAAATGTTAAGTCGGTGTAATATGTAAAGGATAAGCAAGCTTGCAAGTCGTGTGGCAGTTACCGAAACGTGAAGCTGCACCGATGCCGGTAAACGTTTTTATTTACAATAATCTAATCTTTATATTAAATGTTATGTGTGTATACGGTCGTTCATTGGTAAGGCCACTTGCATAAGATAATTATTATTATTACGATTATTATTATTATTACTTTTTGCACAGATAAGATTGACACGCAATTATGCATTGTATGTACCTATTATAAAGTGTACATATGTTTGTTGTACCCAGTTGTCCTGCTATTTTTGATACTTCGAAAGCAAAAGAGCAGCAAACTACCACAGTAAATTAGTTTGCTCCGATATCTACTGCTTTAATGACCACATATATATGCTATATAAATGTAGAAGTCGTAAGGTTTTGACACAACTAAATGCTGCTAAAAATGATTGAGTTTAGTATGAAAAACAAAATATTGAAGAAAAAACAAAACACAATAACAACAAATCTTAGTGTTAATTAAATTAGTGAAACTTAATTATAAACACGGAGACATTTAATGGTTTTCTTATTATCTACTTATAAATTATTTGTTATTTTTTATACCTTTTGCTTGTTTATTTTTAATTTTATTTTATTTGTAATTTATATATGCGCACAACACTGGTTTGTTTTTTATTTTTATTGAAATTATTACTCATGATGATGATGGTATATGTATTTTAGATAAATTTTATTTCGAGCAAAGCATTAAGCATTGTTAGTTGTTTAAAAAATTAGATTTTTTTTATTTTTATATATACATAGTTTTGGTTTTATAGACTGAACTGAACTATTTTGTGTATAACTAAGCAAAAATAAATAAAAAATGTTAAATATAAAACTAAAAAAAAAAACATATTCTGCACAATAAAATGTTTTTTGGTAAGCTGTTGATGAAATGAACTTGTGTGAAAAATAAATAATTTTGAATAAATAAACATTTAGTTAAACGAAAATGAAGCTAAAAATTAAATAATATTAATATAAACGAAAAGTAAAACATAAATTTTGGCAATCAAATAAGACTTGAAAACAACCTAGCAAATAGTTTGTAAATTTGCATTTGAAAGTAGACGTTATACTTAGTTAAAGAAAAAAAAAAAACAAAATTAAACATTAATGTAAAAAAGAGTTATATTCATAAAATGAATTTAGCTGTTGCATTTGTTTAATTTTCCAAATGTTTAATAGTGATGTCGGGGTCGCATATATTTATACATACATACACTTCTTGTAGTTATGTGTATGCAATCCATGCTTCTATCCAAGTTTTTTACGAAACATTATTAGCTGTATGTAGTGCACAGGTTGCGGCATTATTAAAACAATTATGTAACTATGATATACTTACATATATACAGACGTACATATATACATATATATATATACAAGTTTAATAATGCTTATGTACAAAATATTTGCTGTTGTTAAATATTTGTAGTGCAGTAGTTTCATTTACACACACGCAGGCGCAGCAGTTCTCCCCCCAAACAACACAAACCAATACAATATCCATGCAGTTACATAAATATGTTTATACGTAAACTATTTGCCCAAAAACATACATATGTAAATATGTTTTTGTACAAGTGTACTAAGTTAACCATATACAAAATATTACTTGCAGAATTAATATTAGCTTTTATGGCTTAATTATGGAAAAAGGCTTGATAAACAAAATTATGCGAATTTAATGCATACATTAATGTATACATATGTATTTTTCAGCTCATTTGTATGTATATAGCGGTTTTTTAAAGTAAAAAAAAAATGTATAAGTGGCCAAATTTTCTTGTACGCAAAAATGTTTGCAGTGTGTTAATATTATTATGTGTATGCTGTCATCAAATGTACATACATTTAATAAGTAAAATCTAAACGCACACGCGCACACATTCAAATATACATATATTCAATTTCAATAATTTGTTCCTTTTTTGCTGTTAACGGTAAATGCGTTTATCACTGCTTGCCAACAGGCTGTTTTACTCTGTAAAATTTTAATTTTATTGTTTTTTCTCAAGACACTTTTCTAACGATCAGAATATTGCTTTCGTTGCAGCAAGTTCTAAAAAAACACTTAATAGTTTTTGACAAAACTGGACAAATTTATCATTTCTATTAATCACATGGTCTAATATTTTTTATTTTACACGCTCATGTTTAACACGTTTGTAACAATTTTGCATATAAAAATTCTTTAAATTAATCATTACAGCTTAAATTTCAATAAGAGAAAAGCATAAATACAAAAATTATTGCATTGATTAAAAAAAGAATCAAATGAAATTGTTGGTTATGTTAATTATTTGCTTGCAAACGTTAAATTATTTAAATACTATGAAACTGTAAAGGCTATGTTGAAGATAGAACTTTTGAATTTTGTTTTCGTAAAAAATGAATTATCTCTAATATTGTTTTTGTATTGAACAAAATTTTCGCATTACCCATGCATATGTATGTAATACACATTTTTTGATATGACACTCGCGTTTTGATTTGAGTATTATTTTTGATTATTTTGACCGTGTCGTTACTTGAAATTATGCAATCCAAAGTTTTGCAAGTAATTTAAAATTATATAATAAATATTTGTTTATTAATATTTTTGTGCAAACTTGATTCCCAATTTAGTATTCAAAAACTTCTTATACTTTATGTTGCGCTTTGTTTATAAAAAAAAATTGCAGAATTTTCATAAATTAACAGCAATTTACTTTTTTCATTGCATTCACATAACAATTTTGTATTACAAGCGTTGAAAGTTAAAAAAAAATCTTTATTAACATTAATTGGTACTAAAAATATTAAAAGAACTTTAACATTTACAAATAGTATTTTTTCCTTCAAGCAAAAGCCAAAAACGCAATTTATGCGTGAGTGTAGCGAAAATGCAACAACAGAAATATTAAAATATTTTATATTAGAAAATACTTCTAAACACATATGTACATACATATATACATACATACACTGAAGGCTTTTAAGAATCTCAAAGCGTAAAGAATTTCGAAAGATTAATACAACAACATACAGGCGTGGCGTGTCTAACGAACAAACAAACCCATACGCAATAATGACTTCAATTAAAAAAATATTAAATATTATATAATGTGCTATATTTATAAACACTTGTTTATAACCTAAAATAAACGGCGATACAAAACTTATTGACTACTGTTAGAAATCGAAAAAATGAAAGAAATCAATAATTAATAATAAATAGTATAGCATTTAAAGTAACTGCATCAACCCACTAAGCGATAGTTTTTATATGCTCACACAAACACATTTTTGCATGCAGACATGAAAAATAATTGTATTGTTACCGTTATTGGTACTAAGCCAATTAGTAGTGAGGTGTGTTTTGTATAACTACAACAACTACTGTGCGAAAGGCATGTGTATGACAGAGATTTTTTATTAACAAACGTTTTTTGAAATTTGACTAAGCACAGTATACTAAAAGTTGTGTGTATGCTTATTAGCAGTAAAAAAGCAAAAATTGATAGAATACAAATCTGTTTGAAAAATAAGAGGGATTTTTGAAAAAAAAAAACCAATATCTCCTTTAATGTTTGAAATCAATCAACACTGCTGCAAATCGACTTATTATTACTACATACATACATACATAATCTAACTCGAATTAAACTTATTGAACTGTTGTTTATTAAATTATACGAAATATAGAAAGGTTTTTTAAAGTGATGGAAAGTTTAAGAAAAAGAAAAAAATGAAATAGTACGGACAAAAGGCACAAATTATTATTAACACTCAAAGCAAATGCGGCAAAGAACATAAGATTGATAATTTAATAAAACAAAAACCAACAAAAAAAAAAAAAAACAAAAAAGCAAAAACAATTCGAAATTCTGTAAGTAGTGTTTATATTTTTGATAAATGTTATTAAAACTCCAAAATGAAACACAAATTCAAACTACATAAATATTGTAGCAGTTACGAAAAACTTTGATACATAAATGCAAAAGCAAAGGCGAAGAAATAAAAACCTAAAATAATGCAAAGACGTGAATAAGCAACGTTGGTTGTTGAAATGAAACTAAAATAATATTTATGAAACGAAAGAAGAAGCATGAAAATATTGCACCCGAATGCGGACACATATTAATATTGTTGGAAGCGTACAATTGCAACAATTGCATGGGGACTAGTACCAAAAAGTGTGCAAAACAAAAGTAAACGCAACTAAATTAATTTAATACTGCTTTATTTTGCAATAAATTTTTGTTTGTTTGTTGAAAAGTTATTTAATTTTTAGTTTCAGCGATAAAAGCAGAAAAGAAAACTAAAAGTAGTTTAGCCAGCGCTGCATTTTAACTAGTTTTCCAAGTTTTCCCTCCACCAACCAAACGTTTTAGCATATTATTATAGAAATGTAAAAGTTGAATGAAAGATATTGATCTCATTTGTTGTGCGTTGCGGCCTACTAAAGCCAATTTAATATCAATGTTGTAGAATGAAACAAAAACATAAAAAAAACTTCAAAAAGAATATAAATTATGAATTATGTAGTCAGCGACTGGTGTTAAAGTTTATGCAGTTTTATTACAAAGCAAAGCAAGTTAATCTATTATAAAACTATGAGTTATTATTTGCAAATACTTTACATAACGGTTTTATGCAATTTGCAACGGCTTATATGGTTATGTATTCAGCATACATATACTAAAATACGTGAATACAAACATCACTGTGGACTTTTTGTACATTGTAAAGCTGCGTTTTCAAATTTCGAAACAAAAGTTTTGGCAAAGAAAACCAAATACTACGCGGCTGTTTTGAAATTTCGTTTTTACTTAGATTTGTAAATTGACACGGAAGTGTTAAGTTGTGTGCTTCCAAAAGCACTTCGTTAAACACTTATTGAAATGCTCAATAATTCATTGCTATTGCTAAAAATCTGATTTGATAAAATAAGAATTTAATATAAAAAATATTGCAACTTCATGAGATTTTGAACATCTTTCAAAGTTTTTTTTTTAATAAAATTAATTCAACAACAGGAAATACAAAAAAATTTACAAACTTAAATTATATGATAAAAATTACAAAATATGTTTCGCAAAAAATTAATTAAATAATGAAATATGAAATTGATTTTATACTTTTTTGAGATTTTGACGAATTTTACAACTTTATTTTAATTAATTAAACAATAGGAAATACAAAAAGTGATTTAAGAAAATAATATAGTTTTTTGACAAGAAATTAATTAAATAATAAAACGCAAAATAAACATTTATGTCACAATCTCATGAGATTTTGACGAGTTTTCACATGGTTGTTTTTTCCCAAAAAATTATTAAACCATAGGGAATAAAAACAAATTTTAACAAAATTTAACGAACTTATAAAAATACGAAATTGGTTTCAATTAAATAGGAAATAAATTGGTGATAAAATTTAATTAAAGAGTAAAAAATAAATTATTATGTTAAATTTATGTTGAACATTAAAATTCAAAATTTCAAAAGTCCACATATTTGTTTGTAAGTTAATGTGTTATATGTGCAAATATTTGCTAAATAAAATACAGTTATTTAGTATGTTAATCATTGTTATGCGCAATTCATAAGAAGTCGAAAACCATATGGTACACACAACATACATATGTATGTATAATTTTTCTATCGAACGTCTAGCGAATTGCATAAAGACTAGTTAGTAATAGTATAGTAATTGCATTCGTGGGTGGTTATAGTTTTTTTTTAAATTTATTTCATAATATATTTCTTTATTAAACAACAATTTGAGGTCAATTTAAGCTAAGAAAGGGGTTGAGAGGCATGGAAATTAATTTGAAATGTATCGTGTATATATAGCTTGTAGTTGTTTCAGCAAATAGACTTTATTTCTACTTAAGCTGTGTGCGCACACACCCACACATGCTACTGCATTGACATGTCTAATGTATGAAATGCTGAAAATAGTTTCCGTTTTGCTGCATTCAACAGCTTAATAAACAACAACCATACATATTTGAATGTGCATATGCTGTAGCAATGCAAAATTTTTTTACAGCATATGTATGTTGGCAATTATGCACAACACCCTAAACTAGCATATATCAACTGTCACATGTTGTACAGTTAGTTTTTGAAATATGCAATGCGCATGCTAAAATGTTAGATTGTAATTTTTAAGGGTTTTTTAGCTGCGTTAAATATAACTATATACCATACATATACCTTCTGAAACTATTTCTACTATATAAATCTACCGTAATGTACTAAGTAGATCCATAGAATATATACACATATATATATATGCATACATATACATATGTATATATGTAAATGTTCGTTGGATAAAAAAATATTTAACTATATGACTGATTTTTATAAACATTCGTATACATATATACATACATACATACAATACATTCAAGCGTTTAAGTCGTATGTGAGTTTAAATGTTATTTGTAATATCTAAATATATATATACATACATACAAACGTATAAAGTTGTACTAAATGCATTAATTATTAGATAATATATATATATACATTTATATATATATATATACATACACACACACACACTTTATTACCAGAAAAGAAAATAGATAACCGTGTGATGCTGGATGCTGCTTCTAAAAAATGTAGTGATTACATACATAAGTTTATGCATAAATATAAATACAGTGTTATACATGTATATTGCAAACTTTTGCATCAACGTTTTGAACACTCTCTTGAAAGTTCGGTAACGTTTGAGACTAAACTAAGTGAAAAAACTACTTTTATACGTTAAGTTAATGTTAAACGAATTTAAAGCGAATTTGTGTTGTCTGCAACTAATTTATTTCAATTGCTTGTTTAGTTCTTGTTTGTGTTTTTTTTTTGCATTTTCATAATGCTTAATCTAAGCAGTTTTGACATACATATGCAAAAAGTAATTCACTATTTTGGTACTAGTTTTTAGTTATTGTAATTTAAAATACGACTGCGATAGCGTAAGCTAACCAAAAATAAATGTTTTACCTATTGTAAAGTCTGCATTTGCATATTTACATATAAATAAGTACATATGTATGTAGTACATACATCAATTTATGTACTGAGCTACTTTAATGAAAAAGTTAATTGTTACTTAACACATGCAAATAATAATACTCCGTAGTAGTTTTTTTTATATAAATATTTATATTTAACTGTTTTTTTCATTATTATTAACTAATATTTGCTTATTATTATTTTGAATTTTTGTTTTTAGTTCTTACAGTTGTAACGTTTAGACTGTTCTACCTAATGTAATAATAAATGCAAAACATGTATATGTATACATACGTACATATACATATATACAATGCAAAAACATAACGAAAAGTAATATACATAAAAAGTGTTGGAAGTGTGAAAGTGTATGAAAATTTAAATTGATAAAGGCGCGAAAAAAATAAAATAACACAAAAAAACAGTTTATGCGAAACAAGTTTTTAGAACTTATGAAGAGTGACTCATTTAGGGAATTTTTAAAACCAAAATCTTGAAATTTAAAATTACGCACACACGCCGCATTTTATACAACACAGTGTTGTTAAGTGCCGTTGTGCAACTCCAATGTTTCGCGATGTTTTCTAAACAAAACAAAAACAAATGAAAAAATAAATAAATCAAACCGATTTAGTAATGAATTGTTTTTTTGTTTTTTTTTTTAACTATTAAAATGTTTATAACTACCAATTTTATAAGGTCGCGCAATTATTTTATGCTCTCTAGCATAAGTTGGCTTTTTATATATTTACAAATATATATACATATATATATATATTTCTCCTGCCGAAACGAATTAAAGAGTTTATAATATTAATAAAAAAAGTAAAAAAAAATAAAAACAATCAAACAAAAAAAATATATTAATATTTTTGTATGCATTTGTAAGATTGATGTTTACTCTTGTAGCTTGTAAGTAATATTGACAAAAACAAAACTAAAACATACATACATAGAATGAACGTGTAAAACCTAAAAATGTTTAAATGTAATTGTTGGCTTTTATATATACATACAAAACGTACATACATACATACAATTATATATCATTACTTAATAAGTATGAAACGTGTGTGGAACATGCAGCAAATATGGAAATACCGACCAATAGACTCATAAATGCCTATGTTTCTACTAATAGTTTTAGGTGATTACCGTTAAACTACCTAAAATCTAGTTTATATACTTGCATACGTACATACATATATATTTCAATTTGCAAAATCAAAAAAAAAAAAAATAAATGAATTAAAGAAAATAATAATTACCGTAGCATGCAAACAAAAATGTGTGACGAATTGATTCTGCTGACGACTGCCCTACTGTTGGCGCTTTATTTAATAACTATAATTAAAATATTATAAGTATAAAGAAAATAATAATAATAAATGGCTCTCTTGGTATTTAAGTAGCAGCATGTGTGCGTTGGTAATATAAAGCAATTATATATAATGTAATGATTAGTAATGAAATGTGCATACACATACACATACATAAATATGCATACATTATAGCTGTTTCTTATTATGTTTATGGTTATTGACAATTATCATCATTAACTATGTGTAACAACAGGTCTTGCGCTCCACCTGCTGTTGCTCTTTATGCATTTCTCAAATATTGTTGTCTATTTTATTTCGAATTTTTTTCTCTATAATGAATTTAATATTAATTACACACAAATATATATGTATATATATATACAATGTTTAGTTAGTGTTTTGTAACTTAATTGAAATTGAATTACTTTTGTGTAATTTTATTGCATTTTTAAATCGTAATGCATTTCAATGTAGCTTCTACCTACATATATTTATATACAAACCTAAAGTCGTGTTATTATTATTATTATTATTATTATTATTCTCTTTTTTATATGTAGCAACGCTCCTATTAGTTGATAAACCAATAAGAAAAAATGTATTCTTAATTTCGATTTATTTATTGTTACAACTGTAACGTTGCGAAAGTAAAACAACAAAACAGACCAGCATGCGAAATGTTAAAGAAATCGTCGTTACAATGAAATTATCTTGTAAAGTACATTATTAATAAGCAATTTTTAAATTGCTTTGTTGAAAGAATTAGCACGATTAGTATATGGATATGAGTAACTGACATAAAATTATCATAAAGTATAAAAAAATAATTATTAGTGCATTATATTTTTCTACCGCTTCGTAAAATAATATAATTGTCAAAATATCTAGTAGAAAGAAAAAATAATTATTATAAAAAAATTAAACTAAAAGCAAAATAAAACGAAAAAAGTAAAGTATGGCACGTAAGATGGAAATACTGCTGCTTAACGTTGTATGCAAAATAAATTCCATACGCATGTTGTTCCCGCCAATATCGTATTGATGCTGTTTAAACATAAGATTTTTTACATTAATATTATTGTTAATATATATTTCCTTTCCACTCTTCCTCTCCTACCCTAACTACCTTTCCGCCGTTATATTATCTTTATGTCCTCGTTTTCCTATATGCTCTTTATTATAACTTAACAAATTTTTTACTACCATTCGGGTATTATTGCTAAGCTTAACTCACTATCATATTCGTTGTATCCTATTTTGAAGTGTTCTCAAATATCTTATGTAAATGTAAAACATTGTTTGTCTTAATAATGTTTTTTTTGTGTGTATTTGTATTTGCATTTATAATTACAATGTTGAAACTTAGAAAAAAAAGCATCAAGTAAGATTTACAATGGAAAATTGAAATGTGTTAATATGAGCAACGTTTTTATATATCAAGTATTTTTATTATGCAATCTACATATATTTGTCCATGAAAGTTAATTTTTATTTTTATTAACTGTTTGTTTTGTTATCTCTGTATATTTTTGTAAAAGTAAAGTTTAATTTTTGTTCAAAAAAAAATATTTGCATTTTTATTTATTTTCTGCGTTTATTTTTCTTTCAGTCTTGGTAATATAGTTTTGAGTATTTTACTTATGCAAATTTTGTAGTAATTTTTAACATTTCGCCGCTACTATTCACTTGCATCGATGGACTTAAAGGTAGATGTATCGAAAATTATGCGTTTCTTAATAATAATATTTCGTAGAGCCAGTTTTCAGCGCAGTATAACATTAATTTTTGTTCAAATCTGCCAAGCTGAGCTAAAAAACTATGTTTTAACCAGGATTGTGCTACATATGTAACTGTAGGAGGTCTATTGTAACATCGGAAAAAATACAACTTGAATAAATAAAATTACAAGGTTTATAAATTATAATTCATATAAAATAAAGTATAGTGCTGGCTGAGCACTACTGGTTTAAATAGCAGTCAGATTTAAACGCTAATGGTTATCAAACTTTTCTAGTTAAAAATATATATTTTACACCGTGATGAATAACTCATTTTCCTTTAAAGCTCCATTGATATAAAAAGGTACAATAAAAATTACGGAATATCGAATGACGTGATTTCAAATCGAGGTAAACTCGTCAAATTGGACTAATGTTCTATATGCTTTATCCAAATGGATTAAACTCCAGTTTTTCGATGTTTTGAAATTCCAATATCAATTTTCTTAAACTCTGTACAGAGGTTCTTTCATTATTTATGCAGATGCAACCTTGCTTTGGTATAAAAACTGGTGGCGCGACTGACGAATTTGACAACGCAGCCAACAACCATCTTTTATTTTCAAATTATTCAACATTTTCCTACAATCAAAACGTCAAATTTGAATTGTTTGAACGTGAAGATAGTCGAATCGAACAAACAAATATAAATTTGCATATAATATGATATAATAATATTCATGTAGATATAAATTAAATGGCTCTCTTATTTTGAGTTCAACCAGATAATTTATTTTCTCGGAAAAGCAGACTGCGAATATAGAAAAGTGGCAAATCGAACATAGCTTTCAGGGTGCTTATAATTTTACTATTTTTTTATATCTTTTTAGTATTTGTTTTGCCAAACACTACAGTTGATTTATACCAGCTTATTTTCCATTAGTCTGAAATTTAAAAGTTCTGCAAGGGAAAAGAGAACTAATCCAAACTCTCAAAAGTGGGAGTTAACGAGCTAATTTTTCATTGTGAAGTTCTGAAAGAGAATGAGCCTAAGTTATTCCTTCAAAAGTGAGAGTTTATCAGCATTTCACCTCTAAATTATAATAAAAGAAGTATGTTTTAATATTAGAGTTATAATAAACATATATCTTTCAATTATAACAGATCTATAACAAATTGAGTGGAAATGTATTCACAACATATTTAACGGAGTCTGGCCATTGAACCAATGGTCAAAAGGGTAAAAAATATAGTTTGTAATTTGTTGAGCTGGGGATTCTGAAGATTTTTTTTCAAATATTTTCATTTATTAAAAGTTGGAAACTTTTTTTAAATATGTAATGTTTGTACTTGGTATATTTTTTATTGTTTATACTATTTATTTGTTTATGCTTTCTATTTTAATTATTTTTCGTTTTTTATATATTTTTTTATTTACTAATTTTTTTTTTATTTTTTCTTTTATATATTTTTTAACTTTTATTAATTTTTTTATAATTTTTTAAATTAATTATTATTTTTTATTTATTTGTTTTTTTAGTAATTTTTTTTATACATTTTTTTTATTAATTTTTTTTAAATTAAAATTTTTTATAACTAACATTTTTTTATAACAATTTTTAATTAAAAAAATGTTTGTTTTTAGTTTTCTTTTTTCAAATTCATTTATATTACTTTTGAAAATTGCACGTATAAATTGAAGCAAAATAAATCTGAACTAGGAAGTGCAAGTGAATACAGGGAGTTTTGACAAAGTATAGTCTGCTTATGGTTAATGCTTATGTACATATGTATATGGTACATATTGTATATGCTGGGTCCATAATAATATTGTGAAACCCACTTGGTCGGTACAATTTTCATGCTGGGATGTTTTTTAAGTTTTTATTCTAGTGTTTAGACTATAAGTGGTGGCGGTAGTAAATATGTTTAGTTAATACATATGTATTTAATTATGTGCAGTTGTATGCGGCTGATTTGAACGCTTGTTGCATACGCTCAAATTTTACTGTTAATTTTTTTTTACTTTGAATTTCTAGTCACA